>NW_027476211.1:0-300000 GCF_051020955.1 Megalopta genalis | reverse complement strand
CATGGATTTGAAGCTAAGCCTTTTACTTCGCATTATTTGAAGTTAAATCATGTGTTTCCCTTGGATTTGAAGCTGAATCGTTTTTTTCGCATGCAGTTGAATCTATATCATTTATATCGCAAGTATCCGAAGATAAATCATTTGTTTCTCATGGATTTGAAGCTAAACCTTCTACATCCCATGGATTTGAAGCTAAATCATGTGTTTGGCATCAATCTGAAGATAACTCGTTTGTTTCGCATGCAGTTGTAGCTAAATAATGTATATCACAAGTATTTGTAGCTAAATCATTTGTTTCGCATGGATTTGAAGCTAAGCCTTCTACTTCGCATTCATTTGAAGCTAAATCATTTGTTTCGCATAGAACTGAAGCTACCTCGTTTGTTCCTCCTGCTTTTGAAGCTATATCACTTATATCGCAAGTATTTGAAGCTAAATCATATGTGTCGCATGGATTTGAAGCTGAACCTTCTACATCGAATTGATTTGAAGCTAAACCTTCTACATCCCATGGATTTGAAGCTAAATCATGTGTTTGGCATCAATCTGAAGATAACTCGTTTGTTTCGCATGCAGTTGTAGCTAAATAATGTATATCACAAGTATTTGTAGCTAAACCATTTGTTTCGCATGGATTTGAAGCTAAGCCCTCTACTTCGCATTGATTTGAAGCTAAATCATTTGTTTCGCATGGAATTGAAGCTACCTCGTTTGTTCCTCCAGATTTTGAAGCTATATCACTTATATCGCAAGTATTTGAAGCTAAATCATGTACGTCGCATGGATTTGAAGCTGAACTTTCTACATCGCATTGATTTGAAGCTAAATCTTGTGTATCGCATGGATTTGAAGCTAAACCCTCTACATCGCATTGATTTGCAACTAAATCATGTGTTTCGCATGGATTTGAAGCTAACTCGTTTGTTTCGCATGCAGTTGTAGCTAAATAATGTATATCACAAGTATTTGTAGCTAAACCATTTGTTTCGCATGGATTTGAAGCTGAACCTTCTACATCGAATTGATTTGAAGCTAGATCTTGTGTATCGCATGGATTTGAAGCTAAACCTTCTACATCGCATTAATTTGAAGCTAAATCATGTGTTTCGCATGGATTTGAAGCTAAGCCCTCTACTTCGCATTGATTTGAAGCTAAATCATTTGTTTCGCATGGAATTGAAGCTACCTCGTTTGTTCCTCCAGATTTTGAAGCTATATCACTTATATCGCAAGTATTTGAAGCTAAATCATGTACGTCGCATGGATTTGAAGCTGAACCTTCTACATCGAATTGATTTGAAGCTAGATCTTGTGTATCGCATGGATTTGAAGCTAAACCTTCTACATCGCATTAATTTGAAGCTAAATCATGTGTTTCGCATGGATTTGAAGCTAACTCGTTCGTTTCGCCTCCAGTTGAATCTACATCACTTATATCGCAAGCATTTGAAGCTATGTCATGTGTATCGCATGGATTTGAAGCAAACTCGTTTGTTTCGCATGCAGTTGAAGCCAAATCATGTTTATCACAAGTATGTGAATCTAAACCATTTGTTTCCAAGAATATGAACCTAAACCATGTGTTTCTCATGAAATTGATGCTGAATCATGTGTCTCGCATGGATTTGAAGATAACTCGTTTGATTCGGATGGAGTTGTAGCTAAATAATGTATATCACAAGTATTTGTAGCTAAATCATTTGTTTCGCATGGATTTGGAGCTATACCTTCTACATCGCATTGCTTTGCAGCTAAATCATGTGTTTCGCTTGGATTTGAAGCTAACTCGTTCGTTGCGCATACAGTTAAATCTAAATAACGTATATCACAAGTATTTGAAGCTAAACCATTTGTTTCGCATGGATTTGAAGCTAAGCCTTCTCCTTCGCATTAATTGGAAGCTAAATCACGTGTTTTGCATGGATTTGAAGCTGAACCTTCTACATCGCATTGATTTGCAAATGAATCATGTGTTTCGCATGGCTTTGAAGCTAACTCGTTCGTTTCGCCTGTATTTGAATCTATATTACTTATATCGCAAGTATTTGAAGCTAAATCATGTTTTTCGCTTGGATTTGAAGCTAAACCTTCTACATCGCATTTATTTGAACCAATTCATGTGTTTCGCATGGACTTGAAGCTAACTCGTTTGTCTCGCATGCAGTTGTAGCTTAATAATTTATATCACAAGCATTTGTAGCTTTGCCATTTGTTTCGCATGGATTTGAAGCTAAGCCTTCTACTTCGCATTGATTTGAAGCTAAATCATTTGCTTCGCGTGGAATTGTAGCTACCTCGTTTGTTCCTCCTGCTTTTGAAGCTACATCACTTATATCGCAAGTATTTGCAGCTAAATGATATGTGTCGCATGGATTTGAAGCTGAACCTTCTACATCGCATTGATTTGAAGCTAAATCTTGTAAATCGCATGGATTTGAAGCTAAACCTTCTACATCGCATTGATTTGAATCTAAATCATGTGTTTCGCATGGATTTGAAGCTAACTCGATTGTTTCGCATGCAGTTGTAGCTAAATAATGTATATCACAAGTATTTGTAGCTAAACCATTTGTTTCGCATGGATTTGAAGCTAAGCCCTCTACTTCGCATTGATTTGAAGCTAAATCATTTGTTTCGCATGGAATTGAAGCTACCTCGTTTGTTCCTCCAGATTTTGAAGCTATATCACTTATATCGCAAGTATTTGAAGCTAAATCATGTGCGTCGCATGGATTTGAAGCTGAACTTTCTACATCGCATTGATTGGAAGCTAAATCTTGTGTATCGCATGGATTTGAAGCTAAACCATCTACATCGCATTGATTTGCAACTAAATCATGTGTTCCGCACGGTTTTGAAGTTAACTCGTTTGTTTCGCCTGCATTTGAAGCCATATCACATATATCGCAAGTATTAAAAGCAAAATCATTTGTTTCGCACGGTTTCGTAGCTAAGATTTCTACTTCGAAATTGATTGGAATCTAAATCATGTGTTTCGCATGGATTTGAAGCTACCTTGTTTGTTCCGCATGCAGTTGAAGCTAAATCATGTTTATCACAAGTATTTGTAGCTAAATAATTTGTTTCGCATGGATTTGAAGCTAAGCCTTCTACATCGCATTGAAATGAAGCTAAATCATGTGTTTTGCTTGGATTTTAAGCTAACTCGTTTGTTTCGCCTGCATTTGAATCTACGTCATTTATATTTCAAGTATTTGAAGCGAAATCATTTGTTTCGCATGGATATGAAGGTAATCCTTCTACCAAGAATTGACTTGAAACTAAATCATTTGTTTCGCCATGGATTTAAAGCCAACTCGTGTGTTTCGTCTGCATTTGAAGTTATCACTAATATCGAGATTATGTGAAGCTAAATCATTTGATTCACCTGCATTTGAATCTATATCACTTATATCGCAAGTATTTGGAGCTAAATCAGGTGTATCGCATGGATTTTGAACCTAACTCGTTTGATTTGTCTGCATTTGTAGCTATATCACGTATATCCCTAGTGTTTGAAGCTAACTCATTTGTTTCGAGTGGATTTGAAGCTAAACCTTCTACTTCGCATTGATTTGAAGCTAGGTCATGTGTTTCGCTTGGATTTCACGCTAAACCTTCTACAACGCATTGATTTGAAGCTAAATCATCTGTGTCGCATGGATTTGCAGCTAAACCTACTACATTACATTGATTGGAACCTTAATCATGTGTTTTGCATGGATTTGAAGCTATCTCGTTTGTTTCGCCTACAGTTGAATCTATATCACTTATATCACACGTATTTGAAGCATAACCATTTGTTCCGCATGGATTTGAAGCTACGCCTTCTACGTCGCATTGATTTGAAGCTAAATCATCTGTTTCGCTTGGATTTTAAGCTAACACGTTTGTTCCTCCTGCTTTTGAAGCTATATCACTTATATCGGAAGTTTTTGAAGCTAAATCATATGTGTCGTATGGATTTGAAGCTGAACCAACTACATCGCATTGATTTGAAACTAAATCATGTGTATCGCATGGATTTGAAGCTTAACCTTCTACATCGCATTGATTTGAAGTTAAATCATGTGTTTCGCATGGATTTAAAGCTAACTCGTTTGTTTCGCATGCAGTTGAAGCTAAATCACGTCTTTCACAAGTATTTGAAGATGAACCATTTAAATCGCATGGCTTTGAACCTGAGCCTTCAACATCGCACTGATTTGCACCTAAATAAAGTGTTTCGCATTCAGTTGAAGCTAAACCTTCTACATCCCATGGATTTGAAGCTAAATCATGTGTTTGACATGGATTTGAAGCTAAACCTTCTACATCGCATTGATTTGCAGCTGAACCATGTGTTTCGCATGGATTTGGAGCTAACTCGTTCGATTCGCCTGCATTTGTAACTATATCACTTATATCGCAAGTATTTGAAGCTAAATCATGTGTTTCGCTTGGATTTTAAGCTAAACCTTCTACATCGCATTGATTTGAAGCTAAATTATGTGTGTCGCTTGGATTTGAATGTAACTCATTTGTTTCGCATGCAGTTGAAGCTATATCACCTATATCCCAAGTGTTGGAAGCTCAATCATTTGTTTCGCATGGATTTGAAGCTAAACCTGCTACTTCACATTGATTTGAAGCTAAATCATGTGTTTCGCGTGGATTCGGAGCTAACTCGTTTGCTTCGAATGCAGTTGAAGCTAAATCATGTATATCACAAGTATTTTAAGCTAAACCATTTGTATCGCATGGATTTGAAGCTCTGTCTTCTACTTCGCATCGATTTGACGCTAAATATTGTGTTTCGAATGGATTTGAAGCTAACTCGTTTGTTTCGCATGCAGTTGAAACTAAATCATGTATATCACATGTATTTGCAGCTAAACAATTCATTCGTTTGGATTTGAAGCTAAGCTTTCTAATGGCATTGAATTGAAGCTAAATCGTGTGTTTTGCATGGATTTGAAGCTATCTCGTTTGTTTCTCCTGTATTTGAAGCTGTATCATTTATATCGCACGTATTTGAAGCTAATCCATTTGTTTCGCATGGATTTGAAGCAAAGCCTTCTACTTCGCATTGATTGGATCCTAAATCGCGTGTTTTGCATGTATTTGAAGCTAATCCTTCTACATCGCATTGAGTTGAAGCAAAATAATGTGTTTCGCATGGATTTGATGCTAACTCGTTTGTTTCGCATGCAGTTGAAGCTAAATCATGTATATCGCAAGTATTTGAAGCTAAACCAGTTGTTTCGAATGGATTTGAAGCTAACCCTTCTACTTGGCATTGAAATGAAGCTAAATCATGTGTTTTGCTTGGATTTTAAGCTAACTCGTTTGTTTCGCCTGCATTTGAATCTACGTCATTTATATTTCAAGCATTTGAAGCGAAATCATTTGTTTCGCATGGATATGAAGCTAATCCTTCTACTAAGAATTGACTTGAAACTAAATCATTTGTTTCGCCATGGATTTAAAGCCAACTCGTGTGTTTCGTCTGCATTTGAAGTTATCACTAATATCGAGAGTATGTGAAGCTAAATCATTTGATTCACCTGCATTTGAATCTATATCACTTATATCGCAAGTATTTGGAACTAAATCATGTGTATCGCGTGGATTTTGAAGCTAACTCGTTTGATTAGTCTGCATTTGAAGCTATATCACTTATACCCCAAGTGTTTGAAGCTAAATCATTTGTTTCGCATGGATTTGGAGCTAAACCTTCTACATCGCATTGATTTGCAGCTAAATCATGTGTTTCGCATGGATTTGAAGCTAACTCGTTCGTTGCGCATACAGTTAAATCTCAATAACGTATATCACAAGTATTTGAAGCTAAACCATTTGTTTCGCATGGATTTGAAGCTAAGCCTTCTACTTCGCATTAATTGGAAGATAAATCACGTGTTTTGCATGGATTTGAAGCTGAACCTTCTACATCGCATTGATTTGCAAATGAATCATGTGTTTCGCATGGATTTGAAGCTAACTAGTTCGTTTCGCCTGTATTTGAATCTATATCACTTATATCGCAACTATTTGAAGCTAAATCATGTGTTTCGCTTGGATTTGAAGCTAAACCTTCTACATCGCATTCAGTTGAACCAATTCATGTGTTTCGCGTGGATTTGAAGGTAACTCGTTTGTTTCGCATGCAGTTGAAGCTATATCACCTTTATCCCAAGTGTTTGAAGCTCAATCTTTGTTTCACATGGATTTGAAGCTAAACATTCTACATCGCATTGATTTCAAGCTAACTCATTTGTTACGCATAGAACTGAAGCTAAACCTTCTACATCGCATTGATTTGCAGCTAAACCATGTGTTTCGCATGGATTTGAATCTAACTCGTTCGTTGCGCATACAGTTAAATCTCAATAACGTATATCACAAGTATTTGAAGCTAAACCATTTGTTTCGCATGGATTTGAAGCTAAGCCTTCTACTTCGCATTCATTTGAACCAATTCATGTGTTTCGCGTGGATTTGAAGGTAACTCGTTTGTTTCGCATGCAGTTGAAGCTATATCACCTTTAAACCAAGTGTTTGCAGCTCAATCATTTGTTTCACATGGATTTGAAGCTAAACCTTCTACATCGCATTGATTTGAAGCTAACTCATGTGTGTCGCGTGGATTTGAAGGTAACTCGTTTGTTTCGCATGCAGTTGTAGCTAAGTAATGTATATCACAAGTATTTGTAGCTGAATCATTTGTTTCGCATGGATTTGAAGCTAAGCCTTCTACTTCGCATTGATTTCAAGCTTAATCATTTGTTTCGCATGGATTTGAAACAAAACCTTCTACATCGCATTGATTTTAAGCTAAATCTTATGTATCGCATTGATTTGAAGCTAATCCTTCTACTTCGCATTGAAATTGAAGCTAAATCATTTGTTTCGCATGGAATTGGAGCTACCTCGTTTGTTCCACCTGCTTTTGATGCTATATCACTTATATCGCAAGTATTTGAAGCTAAATCATAAGTGTCGCATGGATTTGAAGCAAAACCTTATACATCGCATTGATTTTAAGCTAAATCTTATGTATCGCATTGATTTGAAGCTAAGCCTTCTACATCGCATTGATTTGAAGCTAAATCATGTGTTTCGCATGGATTTGAAGCTAAATCATTTGTTTCGCATGGATTTGAAGCTAAACCTTCTACATCGCATGGATTTGAAGCTAAACCTTCTAGATCGCATTGATTTGTAGCTATATCACGTGTTTCGCATGGATTAGAAGCTAAGCCTTCTACTTCGCATTGATTTGAAGCTAAATCATTTGTTTCGCATAGAACTGAAGCTACCTCGTTTGTTCCTCCTGCTTTTGAAGCTATATCACTTATATCGCAAGTATTTGAAGCTAAATCATATGTGTCGCATGGATTTGAAGCTAACTCATGTATTTCGCGTGGATTTGAAGGTAACTCGTTTGTTTCGCATGCAGTTGGAGCTATACCACCTATATCCCAAGTGTTTGAAGTTCAATCATTTGTTTCGCATGGATTTGAAGCTAAACCTTCTATATCGCATTGATTTGCAGCTAAATCAAGTGTTTCGCATGGATTTGAAGCTATCTCGTTTGTTTCGCATGCAGTTGAAGCTATAACACCTATATCCCAAGTGTGTGAAGCACAATCATTTGTTTCGCATGGTATTGAAGCTAAACCTTCTACATCCCATGGATTTGAAGCTAAACCATGTGTTTGGCATGGATTTGAAGCTAAGCCTTCTACTTCGCATTGATTGGATCCTAAATCACGTGTTTTGCATGGATTTGAAGCTAAGCCTTCTACATCGCATTGATTTGCATCTAAATTCATGTGTTTCGCGTGGACTTGAAGCTAGCTCGTTCGTTTTGCCTGCATTTGAATCTACATCACTTATATCGCAAGTATTTGAAGCTAAATCATTTGTTTCGCATGGATTTGAAACTAAACCTCCTACTTCGCATTGATTTGTAGCTAAATCATGTGTTTCGTTTGGATTTGATACTATCTCGTTTGTTTCGTCTGCATTTGAAGCAATATCACTTATATCGCAAGTATTTGAAGCTAAATCATTTGTTTCGGGCGGATTTGAAGATAAACCTTCTACACCGCATTGATTTGAAGCTAAATCATGTGTTTCGCATGGATTTGAAGCTAACTCATTTGTCTCTCCTGCATTCGAAGCTATATCACTTATATCGCAAATATTTAAATGTAAATCATTTGTCTCGCGCGGATTTGAAGCTAAACCTTCTACTTCGCATTGGTTTGTAGCTAAATCATGTGTATCGCATGTATTTGAAGCTAACTCGTTTGCATCGCATGCAGATGAAGTTAAATCATGTATATTACAAGTAGTTGAAACTAAACCATTTGTTTCGCATGGATTTGAAGATGGGCCGTCTACTTCGCATTGATTTGAAGCTAAATCATGTGTTTCGCATGGATTTGAAGCTAATACATCTAGATCGCAGTGATTTGAAGCTAAATCATGAGTTTCGCATTGACTTGAAGCTAAATCATGTGTATCACATGGCTTTTGAAGCTAACTCGTTTGATTCGTCTGCATTTGAAACTATATCAATTATATCGCAAGTATTTGAAGCTAAATCATATGTTTCGCATGTATTTGAAGCTAACTCGTTTGTAACGCCTGCAGTTGAATCTATATCACTTATATCACAAGTATATGAAGCTAAATCATTTGTTCCGCATGGATTTGAAGCTAAGACTTCTACGTCGCATTGATTTGAATATAAATCATATGTTTTGCATGGATTTGAAGCTAAACCTTCTACGTCGCATTGATTTGCAGCAAAATCATGTGCATCGCATGGAGTTGAAGCTAACTCGTTTGTTTCGCCTGCATTTGAATCTACGTCCTTTATATTTCAAGTATTTGAAGCGAAATCATTTGTTTCGCATGGTTATGAAGCTAATCCTTCTACTAAGAATTGACTTGAAACTGAATCATTTGTTTCGCCATGGATTTAAAACCAACTCGTGTGTTTCGTCTGCATTTGAAGTTATCACTAATATCGAGAGTATGTGAAGCTAAATCATTTGGTTCACCTGCATTTGAATCTATATCACTTATACCGCAAGTATTTGGAGCTAAATCATGTGTATCGCATGGATTTTGAACCTAACTCGTTTGATTTGTCTGCATTTGAAACTATATCACTTATATCGCAATTATTTGAAGCTAAATCATGTGTTTCGCATGGATTTGAAGCTAAACCTGCTACTTCGCATTGATTTGACGCTAAATATTGTGTTTCGAATGGATTTGAAGCTAACTCGTTTGTTTCGCATGCAGTTGAAACTAAATCATGTATATCACATGTATTTGCAGATAAACAATTCATTCGTATGGATTTGGAGCTAAGCCTTCTAATGGCATTGAATTGAAGCTAAATCGTGTGTTTTGCATGGATTTGAAGCTATCTCGTTTGTTTCTCCTGTATTTGAAGCTGTATCATTTATATCGCACGTATTTGAAGCTAATCCATTTGTTTCGCATGGATTTGAAGCAAAACCTTCTACATCGCATTGATTTTAAGCTAAATCTTATGTATCGCATTGATTTGAAGCTAATCCTTCTACTTCGCAATGAAATTGAAGCTAAATCATGTGTTTCGCATGGATTTGAAGCTAAATCATTTGTTTCGCATGGATTTGAAGCTAAACCTTCTACATCGCATGGATTTGAAGCTAAACCTTCTAGATCGCATTGATTTGTGGATAAATCACGTGTTTCGCATGGATTAGAAGCTAAGCCTTCTACTTCGCATTAATAGGAAGCTAAAGCACGTGATTCGCTTGGATTTGAAGCTAAATCTTCTACATCGCATTCATTTGAAGCTGAAACTTGTGTTTCGCGTGGATTTGAAGGTAACTCGTTTGTTTCGCATTCAGTTGTAGCTAAATAATGTATATCACAAGTATTTGTAGCTAAATAATTTGTTTCGCATGGATTTGAAGCTAAGCCTTCTACTTCGCATTGATTTGAAGCTAAATCATTTGTTTCGCATAGAACTGAAGCTACCTCGTTTGTTCCTCCTGCTTTTGAAGCTATATCACTTATATCGCAAGTATTTGAAGCTAAATCATATGTGTCGCATGGATTTGAAGCTAACTCATGTATTTCGCGTGGATTTGAAGGTAACTCGTTTGTTTCGCATGCAGTTGGAGCTATACCACCTATATCCCAAGTGTTTGAAGTTCAATCATTTGTTTCGCATGGATTTGAAGCTAAACCTTCTACTTCGCATTGATTTGACGCTAAATATTGTGCTTCGAATGGATTTGAAGCTAACTCGTTTCTTTCGCATGCAGTTGAAGCGAAATTATGTATATCACATGTATTTGCAGCTAAACAATTCATTCGCATGGATTTGAAGCTAAGCCTTCTACTTGGCATTGAATTGAAGCTAAATCGTGTGTTTTGCATGGATTTGAAGCCAACTCGTTTGTTTCTCCTGTATTTGAAGCTGTATCATTTATATCGCCCGTAGTTGAAGCTAATCCATTTGTTTCGCATGGATTTGAAGCTAAGCCTTCTACATCGCATTGATTTGAAGCTAAATCATGTGTTTCGCGTGGATTTGAAGGTAACTCGTTTGTTTCGCATGCAGTTGAAGCTAAATCATGTCTTTCACAAGTATTTGAAGATGAACCATTTGAATCGCATGGCTTTGAACCTGAGCCTTCTATTTCGCACTGATTTGCACCTAAATAATGTGTTTCGCATGGATTTGTAGCTAAACCTTCTACATCCCATGGATTTGAAGCTAAATCATGTGTTTGGCATGGATTTGAAGCTAAGCCTTCTACTTCGCATTGATTGGATCCTAAATCACGTGTTTTTCATGGATTTGAAGCTAAGCCTTCTACATCGCATTGATTTGAAGCTAACTCATTTGTTTCGCATAGAGCTGAAGCTACCTCGTTTGTTCGTCCTCCTTTTGAAGCTATATCACTTATATCGCAACTATTTGAAGCTAAATCATATGTGTCGCATGGATTTGAAGCTGAACCTTCTACATCGAATTGATTTGAAACTAAATCTTGTGTATCGCATGGATCCGAAGCTAAACCTTCTACATCGCATTGATTTGAATCTAAATCATGTGTTTCGCATGGATTTGAAGCTAACTAGTTCGTTTCGCCTGTATTTGAATCTATATCACTTATATCGCAACTATTTGAAGCTAAATCATGTGTTTCGCTTGGATTTGAAGCTAAACCTTCTACATCGCATTCATTTGAACCAATTCATGTGTTTCGCGTGGATTTGAAGGTAACTCGTTTGTTTCGCATGCAGTTGAAGCTATATTACCTTTAACCCAAGTGTTTGAAGCTCAATCATTTGTTTCACATGGATTTGAAGCTTAACCTTCTACATCGCATTGATTTGAAGCTAACTCATGTGTGTCGCGTGGATTTGAAGGTAACTCGTCTGTTTCGCATGCAGTTGTAGCTAAATAATGTATATCACAAGTATTTGTAGCTGAATCATTTGTTTCGCATGGATTTGAAGCTAAGTCTTCTACTTCGCATTGATTTGAAGCTTAATCATTTGTTTCGCATGGATTTGAAGCAAAACCTTCTACATCGCATTGATTTTAAGCTAAATCTTATGTATCGCATTGATTTGAAGCTAATCCTTCTACTTCGCATTGAAATTGAAGCTAAATCATGTGTTTCGCATGGATTTGAAGCTAAATCATTTGTTTCGCATGGATTTGAAGCTAAACCTTCTACATCGCATGGATTTGAAGCTAAACCTTCTAGATCGCATTGATTTGTAGCTAAATCACGTGTTTCGCATGGATTAGAATCTAAGCCTTCTACTTCGCATTAATAGGAAGCTAAAGCACGTGATTCGCTTGGATTTGAAGCTAAATCTTCTACATCGCATTCATTTGAAGCTGAAACTTGTGTTTCGCGTGGATTTGAAGGTAACTCGTTTGTTTCGCATTCAGTTGTAGCTAAATAATGTATATCACAAGTATTTGTAGCTAAATAATTTGTTTCGCATGGATTTGAAGCTAAGCCTTCTACTTCGCATTGATTTGAAGCTAAATCATTTGTTTCGCATAGAACTGAAGCTACCTCGTTTGTTCCTCCTGCTTTTGAAGCTATATCACTTATATCGCAAGTATTTGAAGCTAAATCATATGTGTCGCAAGGATTTGAAGCTAACTCATGTATTTCGCGTGGATTTGAAGGTAACTCGTTTGTTTCGCATGCAGTTGGAGCTATACCACCTATATCCCAAGTGTTTGAAGTTCAATCATTTGTTTCGCATGGATTTGAAGCTAAACCTTCTACATCGCATTGATTTGCAGCTAAATCAAGTGTTTCGCATGGATTTGAAGCTATCTCGTTTGTTTCGCATGCAGTTGAAGCTATAACACCTATATCCCAAGTGTGTGAAGCACAATCATTTGTTTCACATGGAATTGAAGCTAAACCTTCTACATCCCATGGGTTTGAAGCTAAATCATGTGTTTGGCATGGATTTGAAGCTAAGCCTTCTACTTCGCATTGATTGGATCCTAAATCACGTGTTTTGCATGGATTTGAAGCTAAGCCTTCTACATCGCATTGATTTGAAGCTAAATCACGTGTTTCGCGTGGATTTGAAGGTAACTCGTTTGTTTCGCATGCAGTTGAAGTTAAATCATGTCTTTTACAAGTATTTGGAGATGAACCATTTGAATCGCATGGCTTTGAACCTGAGCCTTCTACTTCGCACTGATTTGCACCTCAATAATGTGTTTCGCATGGATTTGAAGCTAACTCATTTGTTTCGCCTGCATTTGAAGCTATATCACTTATACCGCAAGTATTTGAAGGTAAATAATTTGTTTCGCATGGATGTGAAGCTAAGCCTTCTACTTCGCATTGATTGGATGCTAAATCATGTGTTTCGCATGAATTTGAAGCTAACTTGTTTGTTTCGCCTGCAGTTGAAGCTAAATCATGTATATCCGAATTATTTGAAGCTAAACCATTTGATTCGCATGGATTTGAAGCTAAGCCTTCTACTTCGAATTGATATCAATCTAAATCATGTGTTTCGCTTGGATTTGAAACTCACACATTTGTTTCGTATGCACTTGAAGCTAAATCATGTATATCACAAGAATTTGAAGTTAAACCATTTGTTCCGCCTGGATTTGAAGCTAAGCCGTCTACTTCTCATTGACATCAAGCTAAATCATGTGTTTCGCATTGATTTGAAGCTGAATCATGTGTTCCGCACGGGTTTGAAGTTAACTCGTTTGTTTCGCCTGCATTTGAAGCCATATCACATATATCGCAAGTATTAAAAGCAAAATCATTTGTTTCGCACGGTTTCGTAGCTAAGCTTTCTACTTCGAAATTGATTGGAATCTAAATCATGTGTTTCGCATTGATTTGAAGCTAAATCATGTGTATTGCATTGATTTGAAGCTGATTCTTTTGTCTCGCATGGAGTTGAATATAAATCACGTTTATCACAAGTATCTGAAGCAAATCCATTTGTTTCGCAAGTATTTAAAGCTAAATCATTCGGTTCGTATGGGGTTGAAGCTAAGCCTTCTACTTCGTATTGATTTGAACCCAAATCATGTGTTTCGCATGGATCTGTAGCTAACTCGTTTGTTTCGCCTACGTTTGCAGCTACGTCACTTATATTCGCAAGTAATTGTAGCTAAATCTTTCGTTTCGCATGGATTTGAAGCTAAGCCTTCTAATTCGCATTGTTTTGAAGCTAAATAATGTGTTTCTCGTGGATTCGGAGCTAACTCGTTTGCTTCGAATATAGTTGAAGCTAAATCATGTATATTACAAGTATTTGAAGCTAAACAATTTGTTTCGCATGGATTTGAAGCTAAGACTTCTACTTCGCCTTGATTGGAAGCTAAATCATGTGTTCTACATGGATTTGAAGCTAACTCGTTTGATTCGTCTGCATTTGAAGCTATATCACTTATATCGCAAGTATTTGAAGCTAGATCATTTGTATCGCATGGATTTGAAGCTAAGTCTTCTACTTCAACAGTGATTTGAAGCTAAATCATTTGTTTCGCATGGATTTGAAGCTAATCCGTCTACATCGCATTGATTTGAAGCTAAATCATGTGTTTCGCGTGGATTTGAAGCTAACTCGTTTGTCTCGCATGCAGTTGTAGCTTAATAATTTATATCACAAGCATTTGTAGCTTATCCATTTGTTTCGCATGGATTTGAAGCTAAGCCTTCTACTTCGCATTGATTTGAAGCTAAATCATTTGTTTCGCGTGGAATTGAAGCTACCTCGTTTGTTCCTCCTGCTTTTGATGCTATATCACTTATATCGCAAGTATTTGAAGCTAAATCATATGTGTCGCATGGATTTGATGCTGAACCTACTAGATCGCATGATTTAAAGCAAAATCTTGTGTATCGCATGGATTTGAAGCTAAACCCTCTACATCGCATTGATTTGCAACTAAATCATGTGTTTCGCGTGGATTTGAAGGTAACTCGTTTGTTTCGCATGCAGTTGAAGCTATATCACCTTTAACCCAAGTGTTTGAAGCTCAATCATTTGTTTCACATGGATTTGAAGCTAAACCTTCTACATCGAATTGATTTGAAGATAACTCATGTGTTTCGCGTGGATTTGAAGGTAACTCGTTTGTTTCGCACGCAGTTGGAGCTATACCGCCTATATCCCTAGTGTTTGAAGCTCAATCATTTGTTTCGCATGGATTTGAAGCTAACTCGTTCGTTGCGCATGCAGTTAAATCTAAATAACGTATATCACAAGTATTTGAAGCTAAACCATTTGTTTCGCATAGATTTGAAGCTAAGCCTTCTACTTCGCATTAATAGGAAGCTAAATCACGTGTTTTGCATGCATTTGAAGCTAAACCTTCTACATCGCATTGATTTGAACCTAAATCATGTGTTTCGCATGTATTTGAAGCTAACACGTTTATTTCGCCTGCATTTGTAGCTAAATCATTTGTTCCGCATGGATAAAAAGCTAACTCGTTTGTTTCGTCTGCATTTGAAGCTATATCGCTTATATGGCAAGTATCTGATGCTAAATCGTTTGTATTGCATGGATTAGAAACTAAACCTTCTACGTCGCATTGATTTGCATCTACATCATGTATATCGCATAGATTTGAAGCTAACTCGTTTGTTTCTTCTGCATTCGTATCTATATCACTTATATCGCAAGTATTTGAAGTTATATGATTTGTTTCGCATGCATTTGAAGTATAATCATGTATTTTGCTTGGATTTGAAGCTAACTCGTTTGTTTCGCATGCAGTTGAAGCTAAAGCATAAGTATCTGAAGCTAAAACAATTTGTTTCGCATGTATTTGAAGCTAAACCACGTGTTTCCCATGAATTTGAACCTACGTCATGTTTTTCGCATGCATTTTTAGCTTACTCACGTTCTTTGCATGGATTTGACGCTAACTCGTTTGTGTCGCTGGCATTTGAAGCTATTTCATTTATATTGCAAGTATTTGAAGCGAATAAATTTGTTTCGCATGGATTTGAAGTTAAGCCTTCTACTTCGCATTGATTAGAAGCTAAATCATGTGTTTCACATGGATTTGTAGCTAACCCGTTTGATTCGTCAGCATTTGAAGCTATATCACTTATATCGCAAGCATCTGAAGCTAAATCATTTGTTTCCCATGGATTTGAAGCCAAACCGTCCACATCGCATTTATTTGCAGCTAAATCATGTGTTTCGCATGGATTTGAAGCTAACTCATTTGTCTTTCCTGCATTTGAAGCTATATCACTTATATCGCAAGTATTTGAATGTAAATCATTTGTTTCGCGCGGATTTGAAGCTAAACCTTCTACATCGCATTGGATTGAAGCTAAATCATGTGTTTCGCATGTATTTGAAGCTAGCTCGTTTGTTTCGCATGCGGTTGTAGCTAAATCATGTACATCACAAGTAGTTGAAGCTAAACCATTTGTTTCGCATTGATTTGAAGCTAAACCTTCTACATCGCATTGATTTGTAGCTAAATCATTTGATCCCCTTGGATATGAAGCTAAATCATGTGTTTCGCATGGATTTGAAGCTAACTCGTTCGTTTCGCCTGCATATGAAGCTATATCACTTATATCGCAAGTAGTTGAAGCTAAATCATTTGTATCTCATGGATTTGAAGCTAAGTCTTCTACTTCGCACTGATATCAAAATAAATCATGTGTTTCCATGGATTTCAAGCTAACGCTATTGTTTCGCCTGCATTTGAAACTATATCATTTATATCGCAAGTATTTGAAGATAAACCAGTTGCTTCGCATTGATTTGAAGCTAAGCCTTCTACACCGCATTGATTTGAAGTTAAATCATGTGCTTCGCTTGGATTTGGGACTAACTCGTTTGTTTCGCATCTAGTTGAAACGAAGTCATGTACATCACAAGTATTTGAAACTAAACCATTTGATTCGAATGGATATGAAGCTAAGCCTTCTACCTCGCATTCATATGAAGCTAAATCATGTGTTTCGCATGGATTTGAAACTAACACGTTTGTTTCTAATGCAGTTGAATCTAAATCATGTATATCACAAGTATTTGAAACCAAACTATTTGTTCCGCATGGATTTGAAACTAAGCCTTCTACTTCGCATTGTTTTGGATCTAAACCATCTGTTTCGCAAGGATTTGAAGCTAACTCGGTTGTTTCGCATGCAGTTGAAGCTATATCACTTATATTCGCAAGTATTTGATGCTAAATCTTTCGTTTCGCATGATCTTGAATCTAAGCCTTATACTTCGAATTGATTTGAAGATAATTCATGTGTCTCGCATGGATTTGAAACTTACTCATTTGTTTCGCCTGCATTGAAGCTATATCACTTATATCGCAAGTATTTGATGCTAAATCATTTGTTTCGCATGGATTTGAAGCTAAGCCTACTACTTCGCATGAATTTGAAGCTAAAACATGTATTTGGCCTGGATTTGAAGCGAACTCGTTTGTTTCGCATGGATTTGAAGCTACAACTTCTACTTCGCATTGATTTGAAGCTGCATACTGTGTTTCGCTTGAATTTGAAACTAACGCGTTTGTTTGGCATGCAGTTGTAGCTAAATCATGTATATCACAAGTATTTGAAGCTAAACGATTTGGGTCACATGGATTTGAAACTAAGCCTTCTACTTCACATTGATTTGAAGTTAAATCTTGTGTTTCACATGGATTTGAAGCTACCTCGTTTGTTTCGCATGCAGTTGAAGCTAAATCATGTATATCATAGGTATCTGCGGCTAAACAATTTGTTTCGCATGTATTTGATGCTAAACCACGTGTTTCGCCTAAATTTGAAGATAAATCATGTGTTTCGCATGCATTTGTAGCTTAATCATGTGTTTTGCATGAATTTGAAGCTAACTCATTTGTTTCGCCTGCATTTGAAGCTATATCACTTATATCGCAAGTATTTGAAGGTAAATCAGTTGTTTCGCATGGATGTGAAACTAAGTCTTCTACTTCGCATTGATTGGAAGCTAACTCATGTGTTTCACATGAATTTGAAGCTAACTTGTTTGTTTCGACTGCAGTTGAAGCTAAATCATGTATATCCGAAGTATTTGAAGCTAAATCATTCGTTTCGCATGGATTTGAATCTAAGCCTTCTAATTCGCATTGTCTTGAAGCTAAATAATGTATTTCGCGTGGATTCGAAGTTAACTCGTCTGTTTCGCATGCAGCTGATGCTAAATCATGTATATCCCAAGTATTTGAAGCTAAACAATTTGTTTCGCATGGATTTGCAGATATGCCTTCTACTTCGCATTGATTTGAAGTTAAATCATGTGATCCGCATGGATTTGACGATAACTCTTTTGTTTCGCCTGCATTTGAAGCTATATTACTTATATCGCAAGTATTTGAAGCTAAATCATTTGTTTCGTGCGGATTTCAAGATAAACCTTCTACATCGCATTGATTTGAAGCTAAATCATGTGTTTCGCATGTATTTGAAGCTAACTCGTATGTTTCGCATGCAGTTGAAGCTAAATCATGTATATCACAAGTAGTTGAAGCTAAACCATTTGTTTCGCATGGATTTGAAGCTAAGCCTTCTACTTCGCACTGATTTGAATCCAATTCATTTGAGTCGCATAGATTTGAAACTAAGTCTTCTACTTCGCATTAATATGAAGTTAAATCATGTGTTTAGCATGGATTTGAAGCTAACATGTTTGTTTCGCATGCAGTTGGTGCTAAATAATGTAAATCACAAGTTTTTGAAGCTAAACCATTTGATTCGCAAGAATATGGAGCTAAACCATGTGTTTCGGATGAATTTGCAGCTAAATCATGTGTTTTGCAATTCATTTGACGCTAAATCATGTGTTTCGCATGGATTTGAAGCTAACTCGTTTATTTCGCATGCAGTTGGTGCTAAATCATGTAAATCACAAGTATTTGAAGCTAAACCATTTGATTCGCATGGATTTGAAGCTAAGCCTTCTACTTCGCACAGATTTGAATCCAATTCATTTGTGTCGCATAGATTTGAAACTAAGTCTTCTACTTCGCATTTGTATGAAGTTAAATCATGTGTTTAGCATGGATTTGAAGACATATCACTTATATTCGCAAGTATTTGAAGCTAAACCGCTCGTATCGAATGGATCTGAATCTAAGCCTTCTACTTCGCATGAATTTGAAGCTATATCATGTGTTTGGCCTGGATTTGAAGCGAACTCGTTTGTTTCGCATGCAGTTGAAGGTAAATCACGTATATCACAAGCATTTGAAGCTAAACCATTTGTTTCGCATGGATTTGAAGAAAAGCCTTCAAGTTCGCATTGATTTGAAGCTAAACCATGTGTTACGCATGAATATTAAGCAAAACCATGTGTTTCGCATGAATATTAAGCTAAACCATGTGTTTCGCATGAATATTAAGCTAAACCATGTGTTTCCCATGAAATTGAAGCTAACTCGGTTATTTCGCCGGCATTTGATGCTATATCACTTATATCGGAATTATCTGAAGATAAATCAATTGTTTCTCATGTAATTGCAGCTTAGCCTTCTATTTCGCATTGATTTGAAGCTAAATAATATCATTCGCATTGATTTGAATTTAACTCGTTTGTTTCGAATGCAGTTGAAGCTATATCATTTATATTCGCCAGTATTTGATCCAAAATCATTCGATTCGCGTGGATTTGAAGCTAAACCTTCTACTTCGCATTGATTTGAAGCTGCATCATGTATTTCGCTTGTATTTGAAACTAACACGTTTGTTTGGCATGCAGTTGAAGCTAAATCATGTATATCACAAGTATTTGAAGATAAACCAGTTGCTTCGCATTGATTTGAAGGTAATCCTTTTACTTCGCATTGATTGGAAGCTAAATCACGTGTTTTGCATTGATTTGAAGCAAAGCCTTCTACATCGCATTGTTTTGAAGCTAAATCATGTGTTTCGCGTGGATTTGAAGGTAACTCGTTTGTTTCGTATGCATTTGAAGCTATACCAACTATATCCCAAGTGTTTGAAGCTCAATCATTTGTTTCGCATGGATTTGAAGCTAAAGCTTCTACATCGCATTGATTTGAAGCTAAATCATGTGTTTCGCATGGATTTGAAGCTAACTTGTTTGTTTCGCAGGCAGTTGTAGCTAAATAATATATATCACAAGTATTTCTAGCTAAACCATTTGTTTCGCATGGATTCGAAGCTAAGCCTTTTACTTCGCATTGATTTGATGCTAAATCATTTGTTTCGCATGGATTTGAAGCTAAATCTTCTACATCGCATTGATTTGAAGCTACATCAGGCGTTTCGCGTGGATTTGAAGGTAACTCGTTTGTTTCATATGCAGTTGAAGCTATATCACCTTTATCCCAAGTGTTTTAAGCTCAATCATTTGTTTCGCATGGATTTGAAGCTAAACCTTCTACATCACATTGATTTGAAGCTAACTCATGTATTTCGCGTGGATTTGAAGGTAACTCGTTTGTTTCGCATGCATTTGAAGCTATACCAACTATATCCCAAGTGTTTGAAGCTCAATCATTTGTTTCGCATGGATTTGAAGCTAAACTTTCTACATCCCATGGATTTGAAGCTAAATCATGTGTTTGGCATGGATTTGAGGCTAAGCCTTCTACTTCGCATTGATTGGATCCTAAATCACGTGTTTTGCATGGATTTGAAGCTAAGCCTTCTACATCGCATTGATTTGAAGCTAAATCATGTGTTTCGCGTGGATTTGAAGGTAACTCGTTTGTTTCGCATGCAGTTGAAGCTAAATCACGTCTTTCACAAGTATTTGAAGATGAACCATTTAAATCGCATGGCTTTGAACCTGAGCCTTCTACATCGCACTGATTTGCACCTAAATAATGTGTTTCGCATGCAGTTGAAGCTAAACCTTCTACATCCCATGGATTTGAAGCTAAATCATGTGTTTGGCATGGATTTGAAGCTAAGCCTTCTACTTCGCATTGATTGGATCCTAAATCGCGTGTTTTGCATGGATTTGAAGCTAAGCCATCTACATCGCATTGATCTGAAGCTGAATTATGTGTTTCGCGTGGATTTGAAACTAACACGTTTGTTTGGCATGCAGTTGAAGCTAAATCATGTATATCACAAGTATTTGAAGATAAACCAGTTGCTTCGCATTGATTTGAAGGTAATCCTTTTACTTCGCATTGATTGGAAGCTAAATCACGTGTTTTGCATTGATTTGAAGCTAAGCCTTCTACATCGCATTGATTTGAAGCTAAATCATGTGTTTCGCGTGGATTTGAAGGTAACTCGTTTGTTTCGCATGCATTTGAAGCTATACCAACTATATCCCAAGTGTTTGAAGCTCAATCATTTGTTTCGCATGGATTTGAAGCTAAAGCTTTTACATCGCATTGATTTGAAGCTAAATCATGTGTTTCGCATGGATTTTAAGCTAACTCGTTTGTTTCGCAGGCAGTTGTAGCTAAATAATGTATATCACAAGTATTTGTAGCTAAACCATTTGCTTCGCATGTATTTGAAGCTAAGCCTTCTACTTCGCATTGATTTGAAGCTAAATCATATGTTTCGCATAGAATTGAAGCTACCTCGTTTGTTCCTACTACTTTTGAAGCTATATCACTTATATCGCAAGTATTTGAAGCTAAATCATATGTGTCGCATGGATTTGAAGCTGAACCTTCTACATCGAATTGATTTGAAGCAAAATCTTGTGTATCGCTTGGATTTGAAGCTAAACCTTCTACATCGCATTGATTTGAAGCTAAATCATGTGTTTCGCATGGATTTGAAGCTAACTTGTTTGTTTCGCATGCAGTTGTAGCTAAATAATATATATCACAAGTATTTCTAGCTAAACCATTTGTTTCGCATGGATTCGAAGCTAAGCCTTTTACTTCGCATTGATTTGATGCTAAATCATTTGTTTCGCATGGATTTGAAGCTAAATCTTCTACATCGCATTGATTTGAAGCTACATCAGGCGTTTCGCGTGGATTTGAAGGTAACTCGTTTGTTTCGCATGCAGTTGAAGCTATATCACCTTTATCCCAAGTGTTTTAAGCTCAATCATTTGTTTCGCATGGATTTGAAGCTAAACCTTCTACATCACATTGATTTGAAGCTAACTCATGTATTTCGCGTGGATTTGAAGGTAACTCGTTTGTTTCGCATGCATTTGAAGCTATACCAACTATATCCCAAGTGTTTGAATCTCAATCATTTGTTTCGCTTGGATTTGAAGCTAAACTTTCTACATCGCATGGATTTGAAGCTAACTCGTTTGTTTCGCAGGCAGTTGTAGCTAAATGATGTATATCACAAGTATTTGTAGCTAAACCATTTGTTTCGCATGTATTTGAAGCTAAGCCTTCTACTTCGCATTGATTTGAAGCTAAATCAATTGTTTCGCATAGAATTGAAGCTACCTCGTTTGTTCCTCCTGCTTTTGAAGCTATATCACTTATATCGCAAGTATTTGAAGCTAAATCATATGTGTCGCATGGATTTGAAGCTGATCCTTCTACATCGCATTGATTTGAAGAGAAATCATGTGTTTCGCATGGATTTGAAGCTAACTCGTTTGTTTCGCATGCATTTGAAGATGTATCCCTCATATTCGCAAGTATTTGAAGCTAAATCTTTCGTTTCGCATTGATTTGAAATTAAATCATGTGTTTCGAGTGGACTTGAAGCTAACTCGTTGGTTTCGCATGCAGTTGAAGCTAAATCATGTCTTTCACAAGTATTTGAAGATAAACCATTTGTTCCGCCTGGATTTGAAGCTAAGCCGTCTACTTCTCATTGACATCAAGCTAAATCATGTGTTTCTTAGTGATTTGAAGCTGAATCATGTGTTCCGCACGGGATTGAAGTTAACTCGTTTGTTTCGCCTGCATTTGAAGCCATATCACATATATCGCAAGTATTAAAAGCAAAATCATTTGTTTCGCACGGTTTCGTAGCTAAGCTTCCTACTTCGAAAATGATTGGAATCTAAATCATGTGTTTCGCATGGGTTTGAAGCTACCTTGTTTGTTCCGCATGCAGTTGAAGCTACATCATGTTTATCACAAGTATTTGATGCTAAATCATTTGTTTCGCATGGATTTGAAGCTAAGCCTTCTACATCCCATGGATTTGAAGCTAAATCATGTGTTTGGCATGGATTTGAAGCTAAGCCTTCTACTTCGCATTGATTGGATCCTAAATCACGTGTTTTGCATGTATTTGAAGCTAAGCCTACTACTTCGCATTGATTTGAAGCTAAATCATTTGTTTCGCATAGAATTGAAGCTACCTCGTTTGTTCCTCCTGCTTTTGAAGCTATATCACTTATATCGCAAGTATTTGAAGCTAAATCATATGTGTCGCATGGATTTGAAGCTGATCCTTCTACATCGCATTGATTTGAAGAGAAATCATGTGTTTCTCATGGATTTGGAGCTAAGCCTTCTACGTCGCATTGATTTGCATTTGAATCTTTATCACTTACATCGCAAGTATTTGATGCCAAAATCATTTGCTTCGCACGTATTTGAAACTAAACCTTTTACTTCGCAATGATTTGAAGCTAAATCATGTGTATCGCATGGATTTGGAGCTAAGCCTTCTACGTCGCATTGATTTGCATCTAAATCATGTGTTTCGCATGGATTTGAAGCTAACTCGTTTGTTTCGCTTGCATTTGAAGCTGTATTCCTTATATTCGCAAGTATTTGAAGCTAAATCATTTGTTCCTCATGGATTTAGGGCTCAGCCTTATACATCGAATTGATTTGAAGCTAAATCATGTGTTGCGCGTGGACTTGAAGCTAATTCGTTGAATTCGCATGCACTTGAAGCTGTATCCCCCATATTCGCAAGTATTTGAAGCTAAATCATTCGGTTCGTATGGGGTTGAAGCTAAGCATTCTACTTCGTATTTATTTGAACCCAAATCATGTGTTTCGCATGGATCTGTAGCTAACTCGTTTGTTTCGCCTGCGTTTGCAGCTACGTCACTTATATTCGCAAGTAATTGTAGCTAATTCTTTCGTTTCGCATGGATTTGAAGCTAATCCTTCTAATTCGCATTGTTTTGAAGCAAAATAATGTGTTTCTCGTGGATTCGGAGCTATCTCGTTTGTTTCGCCTACAGTTGAATCTATATCACTTATATCACAAGTATTTGAAGCATAACCATTTGTTCCGCATGGATTTGAAGCTACGCCTTCTACGTCGCATTGATTTGAAGCTAAATCATCTGTTTTGCTTGGATTTTAAGCTAACACGTTTGTTCCTCCTGCTTTTGAAGCTATATCACTTATATCGGAAGTTTTTGAAGCTAAATCATATGTGTCGTATGGATTTGAAGCTGAACCAACTACATCGCATTGATTTGAAGCTAAATCATGTGTATCGCATGGATTTGGAGCTAAACCTTCTACATCGCATTGATTTGAAGCTAAATCATGTGTTTCGCATGGATTTAAAGCTAACTCGTTTGATTCGCATGCAGTTGAAGCTAACTCGTTTGTTTCGCATGCAGTTGTAGCTAAATAATGTATATCACAAGTATTTGTAGCTCAACCATTTGTTTCGCATGGATTTGAAGCTAAACCTTCTACATCCCATGGATTTGAAGCTAAATCATGTGTTTGGCATGGATTTGAAGCTAAGCCTTCTACTTCGCACTGATTGGATCCTAAATCACGTGTTTTGCATGGATTTGAAGCTAAGCCTTCTACATCGCATTGATTTGAAGCTAAATCATGTGTTTCGCATGGAATTGAAACTACCGCGTTTGTTCCTCTAGCTTTTGAAGCTATATCACTTATATCGGAAGTATTTGATGCTAAATCATATGTGTCGTATGGATTTGAAGCTGAACCTTCTACATCGCATTGATTTGAAGCTAAATCTAGTGTATCGCATGGATTTGATGCTAAACCTTCTACATCGCATTGATTTGATGCTAAATCATGTGTTTTGCATGGATTTGAAGCTATCTCGTTTGTTTCGCTTGAAGTTGAATATATATCACTTATATCACAAGTATTTCAAGCATAACCATTTGTTCCGCATGGAGTTGAAGGTAAGCCTTCTACTTCGCATTGATTGGATCCTAAATCACGTGTTTTGCATGGATTTGAAGCTGAGTCTTCTACTTCGCATTGATTTGAAGCTGAATCATTTGTTTCGCATGGAATTGAAGCTACCTCGTTTGTTGCTCCTGCTTTTGAAGCTATATCACTTATATCGCAAGTATTTGAAGCTAAATCATATGTGTCGCATGGATTTGAAGCTCAACCTTCTACATCGCATTGATTTGAAGCTAAGTTTTGTGTATCGCATGGATTTGAAGCTAAACCTTCTACATCGCATTGATTTGCTGCTAAATTATGTGTTTCGCATGGATTTGAAGCTAACTCGTTTGTTTCGCCTGCAGTTGAATCTACATCACTTATATCGCAAGTATTTGTAGCTAAATCATGTGTATCGCGTGGATTTTGAAGTTAACTCGTTTGTTTCGCATGCAGTTGAAGCTAAATCATGTATATGACAAGTATTTGAAGCTAAACCATTTGTTTCGCATGTATGTGAATCTAAATCATGTGTTTACCATGACAATGAACCTAAATTATGTGTTGCCCATGGATTTGAAGCTTAATCATGTGTTTTGCATGGATTTGAAGCTAAGTCTTCTACTTCGCATTGATTTGAAGCTAAATCGTGTGTCGCATTGATTTGAAGCTAACTCGTATGTTTCGCCTGTATTTAAAGCTATATCATTTATATCGCAAATATTTGTAGATAAATCATTTGATTCGCATGAATTTAAAGCTAAATAACGTGCTTCGCAAATCGTTTTTTTGGCCAGCATTTGAAGCTATAACTTTTGCATCGCAAGTATTTGAAAGTTACTCATTTATTTTGCATGGAATTGAAGCTAATCCTTCAACCACGCATTGATATGAAGCTAAATCATGTGTTTCGCTTGGATTTGAATCTAACTCGTTTGTTTCTCATGCAGTTGAAGCTGATTCATGTATATCACAAGTATTTTAAGCCAAACTATTTGTTTCGCATGGATTTGAAGCTAAGCCTTCTACTTCGCATTGATTTGAAGCTAAATCATTTGTTTCACATGGAATTGAAGCTACCTCGTTTGTTCCTCCAGCTCTTGAAGTTATATCACTTATATCGCAAGTATTTGAAGCTAAATCATATGTGTTGCATGGAGTTGAAGCTGAACCTTCTACATCGCATTGATTTGAGGCTAAATCTTGTGTATCGCATGGTTTTGAAGCTAAACCTTCTTTATCGCATTGATTTGCAGCTTAATCGTGTGTTTCGCATGGATTTGAAGCTAACTCGTTTGATTAGTCTGCATTTGAAGCTATATCACTTATACCCCAAGTGTTTGAAGCTAAATCATTTGCTTAGCATGGATTTGAACCTAAGCCTTCTACATCGCATTGATTTGAAGCTAAATCATGTGTTTCGCGTGGATTTGAAGCAAAGCCTTCTACTTCGCATTGATTGGATCCTAAATCACGTGTTTTGCATGGATTTGAAGCTAAGCCTTCTACATCGCATTGATTTGAAGCTAAATCATGTGTTTCGCGTGGATTTGAAGGTAACTCGTTTGTTTCGCATGCAGTTGAAGCTATATCACCTATATCCCAAGTGTTTGAAGCTCAATCATTTGTTTCGCATGGATTTGAAGTTAAACCTTCTACATCGCATTGATTTGCAGCTAAATCATGTGTTTCGCATGGATTTGATGCTATCTCGTTTGTTTCGCCTGCATTGAAGCTATATCACTTATATCGCAGTTAACGGAAGCTAAATCATTTGCTTCGCACGGATTTGAAGTTAAACCTTCTACTTCGAATTGATTTGAAGCTAAATCATGTGTTTCGCTTGGAGTTTAAGCTAACACGTTTGTTTCACATGCAGTTGTAGCTATATCACGTATATCACAAGTATTTGGAGCTGAACCATTCGTTTCGCATCAATATTAAGCTAAACCATGTGTTTCGCATGATTTTGAAGCTAAATCATGTGTTTCGCATGTATTTGAAGCTAATTCATTTGTCTCTCCTGCATTTGAAGCTATATCACTTAGATCGCAAGTATTTGAATGAAAATCTTTCGTTTCGCATGGATTTGAAGCTAAATCATGTGTTTCGCTTGGACTCGAAGATAACTCGCTTGTTTCGCCTGCATTTGAAGCTCTACCATTTATACTGCAAGTATTTGAAGCTAAATCATTCGCTTCGCATGGATTTGAAGGTAACTCGTTTGTTTCGCACGCAGTTGAAGCTATACCACCTATATCCCAAGTGTTTGAAGCTCAATCATTTGTTTCGCATGGATTTGAAGCTAAACCTTCTACATCGCATTGATTTGAAGCTAAATCATGTGTTTCGCATGGATTTGAAGATAACTCGTTTGTTTCGCATGCAGTTGTAGCTAAATAATGTATATCACAAGTATTTGTAGCTAAACCATTTGTTTCGCATGGATTTGAAGCTAAGCCTTCTACTTCGCATTGATTTGAAGCTAAATCATTTGTTTCGCATAGAATTGAAGCTACCTCGTTTGTTCCTCCTGTTTTTGAAGCTATATCACTTATATCACAAGTATTTGTAGCTAAACCATTTGTTTCGCATGGATTTGAAACTAA
The DNA here is from genome assembly GCF_051020955.1 of Megalopta genalis. NCBI lineage: Eukaryota > Metazoa > Arthropoda > Insecta > Hymenoptera > Halictidae > Megalopta > Megalopta genalis. Next base: position 272,817 of record NW_027476211.1, on the reverse strand, counting down.
GCCTTCTACTTCGCATTGATTTGAAGCTAAATCACTTGTTTCGCAAGGATTTGAAGCTAAATCTTCTACATCGCATGGATTTGAAGCTAAACCTTCTACATCGCATTGATTTGCTGCTAAACCATGTGTTTCGCATGGATTTGAAGCTAACTCGTTCGTTGCGCATGCAGTTAAATCTAAATAACGTATATCACAAGTATTTGATGTTAAACCATTTGTTTCGCATGGATTTGAAGCTAAGCCTTCTACTTCGCATTGATTGGATCCTAAATCACGTGTTTTGCATGGATTTGAAGCTAGGCCTTCTACATCGCATTGATTTGAAGCTAAATCATGTGTTTCGAGTGGATTTCAAGGTAACTCGTTTGTTTCGCATGCAGTTGAAGCTATATCACCTATATCCCAAGTGTTTGAAGCTCAATCATTTGTTTCGCATGGATTTGAAGCTAAACCTTCTACATCGCATTCATTTGAACCAATTCATGTGTTTCGCGTGGATTTGAAGGTAACTCGATTGTTTCGCATGCACTTGAAGCTATATCACCTTTATCCCAAGTGTTTGAAGCTCAATCATTTGTTTCACATGGATTTGAAGCTAAACCTTCTACATCGCATTGATTTGAAGCTAAATCATGTGTTTCGCATGGATTTGAAGCTAACTCGTTTGTTTCGCATGCAGTTGTAGCTAAATAATGTATATCACAAGTATTTGTAGCTAAACCATTTGTTTCGCATGTATTTGAAGCTAACTCGTTCGTTGCGCATACAGTTAAATCTAAATAACGTATATCACAAGTATTTGAAGCTAAACCATTTGTTTCGCATGGATTTGAAGCTAAGCCTTCTACTTCGCATTAATTGGAAGCTAAATCACGTGTTTTGCATGGATTTGAAGCTGAACCTTCTACATCGCATTGATTTGCAAATGAATTCTGTGTTTCGCATGGATTTGAAGCTAACTCGTTCGTTTCGCCTCTATTTGAATCTATATCACTTATATCGCAAGTATTTGAAGCTAAATCATGTGTTTCGCTTGGATTTGCAGCTCAACCTTCTACATCGCATTCATTTGAACCAATTCATGTGTTTCGCGTGGATTTGATGGTAACTCGTTTGTTTCGCATGCACTTGAAGCTATATCACCTTTATCCCAAGTGTTTGAAGCTCAATCATTTGTTTCGCATGGATTTGAAGCTAAACCTTCTACATCGCATTGATTTGAAGCTAAATCATGTGTTTCGCATGGATTTGAAGCTAACTCGTTTGTTTCGCATGCAGTTGTAGCTAAATAATGTATATCACAAGTATTTGTAGCTAAACCATTTGTTTCGCATGTATTTGAAGCTAACTCATTTGTCTCTCCTGCATTTGAAGCTACATCACTTATATCGCAAGTATTTGAATGAAAATCTTTCGTTTCGCATGGATTTGAAGCTAAATCATGTGTTTCGCTTGGACTCGAAAATAACTCGCTTGTTTCGCATGCATTTGAAGCTCTACCATTTATACTGCAAGTATTTGAAGCTAAATCATTCGCTTCGCATGGATTTGAAGGTAACTCGTTTGTTTCGCACGCAGTTGAAGCTATACCACCTATATCCCAAGTGTTTGAAGCTCAATCATTTGTTTCGCATGGATTTGAAGCTAAACCTTCTACATCGCATTGATTTGAAGCTAAATCATGTGTTTCGCATGGATTTGAAGCTAACTCGTTTGTTTCGCATGCAGTTGTAGCTAAATAACGTATATCACAAGTATTTGTAGCTAAACCATTTTGTTTCGCATGGATTTGAAGCTAAGCCTTCTACTTCTCATTAATTGGAAGCTAAATCACGTGTTTTGCATGGATTTGAAGCTGAACCTTCTACATCGCATTAATTTGCAAATGAATCATGTGTTTCGCATGGATTTGAAGCTAACTCGTTCGTTTCGCCTGTATTTGAATCTATATCACTTATATCGCAACTATTTGAAGCTAAATCATGTGTTTCGCTTGAAATTGAAGCTAAACCTTCTACATCGCATTCATTTGAACCAATTCATGTGTTTCGCGTGGATTTGAAGGTAACTCGTTTGTTTCGCATGCAGTTGAAGCTATATCACCTTTATCCCAAGTGTTTGAATCTCAATCATTTGTTTCGCATGGATTTGAAGCTAAACCTTCTACATCGCATTGATTTTAAGCAAAATCTTGTGTATCGCATGGATTTGAAGCTAAACCTTCTACATCCCATGGATATGAAGCTAAATCATGTGTTTGGCATGGATTTGAAGCTAAACCTTCTACATCGCATTGATTTGCTGCTGAATCATGTGTCGCATGGATTTGAACCTAACTAATTGCGTCGCATGCAGTTGAAGCTAAATCATGTATATCACAAGTATTTGAATCTAAACCATTTGATTCGCATGGGATTTGATGCTAAGCATTCTACTTCACACTGATTTGAAGCTAAATCTTGTGTTTCGCTTGGAATTGAAGCTAAACCTTCTACATCGCATTCATTTGAACCAATTCATGTGTTTCGCGTGGATTTGAAGGTAACTCGTTTGTTTCGCATGCAGTTGAAGCTATATCACCTTTATCCCAAGTGTTTGAATCTCAATCATTTGTTTCGCATGGATTTGAAGCTAAACCTTCTACATCGCATTGATTTGAAGCTAAATCATGTGTTTCGCGTGGATTTGAAGGTAACTCGTTTGTTTTGCATGCAGTTGAAGCTATATCACTTATATCGCAAGTATTTGATGCTAAATCATGTGTATCGCGTGGATTATGAAGCTAACTCGTTTGTTTCGCATGCAGTTTGTAGCTAAATAATGTATATTACAAGTATTTGTAGCTAAACCATTTGTTTCGCTTGGATTTGAAGCTAAGCCTTCTACTTCGCATTGATTTGAAGCTAAATCATGTGTTTCGCATGGATTTGAAGCTACCTCGTTTGTTCCTCCAGCTTTTGAAGCTATATCAATTATATAGCAAGTATGTGAAGCTAAATCATTTGTTTCTCATGGATTTGAAGCTAAACCTTCTACATCCCATGGATTTGAAGCTAAATCATATGTGTCGCATGGATTTGAAGCTGAACCTTCTACATCGCATTGATTTGAAGCTAAATCTTGTGTATCGCATGGATTTGAAGCTAAACCTTCTACATCCCATTGATTTGAAGCTAAATCATGTGTTTCGCATGGATTTGAAGCTAACTCGTTCGTTTCGTATGCAGTTGTAGCTAAATAATGTATATCACAAGTATTTGTAGCTAAACCATTTGTTTGGCATGGATTTGTAGCTAAGCCTTCTACTTCGCATTCAGTTGCAGCTAAATTATGTGTTTCGCATGGAATTGAAGCTACCTCGTTTGTTCCTCCTGCTTTTGAAGCTATATCACTTATATCGCAAGTATTTGAAGCTAAATCATATGTGTCGCATGGATTTAAAGCTGAACCTACTACATCGCATTGATTTTAAGCAAAATCTTGTGTATCGCATGGATTTGAAGCTAAACCTTCTACATCCCATGGATATGAAGCTAAATCATGTGTTTGGCATGGATTTGAAGCTAAACATTCTACATCGCATTGATTTGCTGCTGAATCATGTGTCGCATGGATTTGAACCTAACTAATTGCGTCGCATGCAGTTGAAGCTAAATCATGTATATCACAAGTATTTGAATCTAAACCATTTGATTCGCATGGGATTTGATGCTAAGCACTCTACTTCACACTGATTTGAAGCTAAATCATGTGTCTCGCTTGGATTTGAAGCAAAGCCTTCTACTTCGAATTGATTTGAAGCTAAATCATGTGTTTCCCATGTATTTGAAGCTGACTCGTTTGTTTAGCATGCAGTTGGAGCTATATCATGTATACGACAAGTATTTGAAGCTAAACCATTTGTTTCGCATGTATGTGAAGCTAAATCATGTGTCTAACATGACAATGAACCTAAATCATGTGTTGACCATGGATTTGAAGCTTAATCATGTGTTTTGCATGGATTTGAATCTAACTTGATTGTATCCTCAGCATTTGAAGTTACTTCATTTATATCGCAAGTATTTGAAGCTAAATCATATGTGTTTCGCTTGGATTTGAAGCTAAACCTTCTACATCGCATTGATTTGAAGCTAAATCATGTGTTTCGCATGGATTTGAAGCTAAACCTTCTACATCGCATTGATTTGAAGCTAAATCATGTGTTTCGCGTGGATTTGAAGGTAACTCGTTTGTTTTGCATGCAGTTGAAGCTATATCACTTATATCGCAAGTATTTGAAGCTAAATCATGTGTTTCGCTTGGATTTGCAGCTAAACCTTCTACATCGCATTCATTTGAACCAATTCATGTGTTTCGCGTGGATTTGAAGGTAACTCGTTTGTTTCGCATGCAGTTGAAGCTATATCACCTTTATCCCAAGTGTTTGAATCTCAATCATTTGTTTCGCATGGATTTGAAGCTAAACCTTCTACATCGCATTGATTTTAAGCTAAATCATGTGTTTCGCATGGATTTGAAGCTAACTCGTTTGTTTCGCATGCAGTTGTAGCTAAATAGTGTATATCACGAGTATTTGTAGCTAAATCATTTGTTTCTCATGGATTTGTAGCTAAGCCTGCTACTTCGCATTGATTTGAAGCTGAATCATTTGTTTCGCATAGAACTGAAGCTACCTCGTTTGTTCCTTCTCCTTTTGAAGCTATATCACTTATATCGCAAGTATTTGAAGCTAAATCACATGTGTCGCATGGATTTGAAGCTGAACCTTCTACATCGAATTGATTTGAAGCTAAATCTTGTGTATCGCATGGATTTGAAGCTAAACCTTCTACATCGCATTGATTTGCAGCTAAATCATGTGTTTCGCATGGATTTGAAGCTAACTCGTTCGTTGCGCCTGTATTTGAATCTATATCACTTATATCGCAACTATTTGAAGCTAAATCATGTGTTTCGCTTGGATTTGAAGCTAAACCTTCTACATCGCATTCATTTGAACCAATTCATGTGTTTCGCGTGGATTTGAAGGTAACTCGTTTGCTTCGCATGCACTTGAAGCTATATCACCTTTATCCCAAGTGTTTGAAGCTCAATCATTTGTTTCACATGGATTTGAAGCTAAACCTTCTACATCGCATTGATTTGAAGCTAACTCATTTGTTTCGCATAGAACTGAAGCTAAACCTTCTACATCGCATTGATTTAAAGCTAAACCATTTGTTTCGCATTGATTTGAAGCTAAGCCTTCTACTTCGCATTAATTGGAAGCTAAATCACGTGTTTTGCATGGATTTGAAGCTGAACCTTCTACATCGCATTGATTTGCAAATGAATTTTGTGTTTCGCATGGATTTAAACCTAACTCGTTCGTTTCGCCTCTATTTGAATCTATATCACTTATATCGCAAGTATTTGAAGCTAAATCATGTGTTTCGCTTGGATTTGCAGCTAAACCTTCTACATCGCATTCATTTGAACCAATTCATGTGTTTCGCGTGGATTTGAAGGTAACTCGTTTGTTTCGCATGCAGTTGAAGCTATATCACCTTTACCCCAAGTGTTTGAAGCTCAATCATTTGTTTCGCATGGATTTGAAGCTAAACCTTCTACATCGCATTGATTTTAAGCTAAATCATGTGTTTCGCATGGATCTGAAGCTAACTCGTTTGTTTCGCATGCAGTTATAGCTAAATAGTGTATATCACGAGTATTTGTAGCTAAATCATTTGTTTCGCATGGATTTGAAGCTAAGCCTACTACTTCTCATTGATTTGAAGCTAAATCATTTGTTTCGCATAGAACTGAAGCTACCTCGTTTGTTCCTCCTCCTTTTGAAGCTATATCACTTATATCGCAAGTATTTGAAGCTAAATCACATGTGTCGCATGGATTTGAAGTTGAACCTTCTACATCGAATTGATTTGAAGCTAAATCTTGTGTATCGCATGGATTTGAAGCTAAACCTTCTACATCGCATTGATTTGCAGCTAAATCATGTGTATCGCATGGATTTGAAGCTAACTCGTTCGTTGCGCCTGCAGTTGAATCTACATCACTTATATCGCAAGTATTTAAAGCTAAATCATGTGTATCGCGTGGATTTTGAAGCTAACTCGTTTGATTAGTCTGCATTTGATGCTATATCACTTATACGCCAAGTGTTTGAAACTAAATCATTTGTTTCGCATGGATTTGGAGCTAAACCTTCTACATCGCATTGATTTGCAGCTAAATCATGTGTTTCGCTTGGAGTTTAAGCTAACACGTTTGTTTCACATGCAGTTGAAGCTAAATCACGTATATCACAAGTATTTGGAGCTGAACCATTCGTTTCGCATCAATATTAAGCTAAACCATGTGTTTCGCATGATTTTGTATCTAAATCATGTTTTTCACAAGTATTTGAAGCCGAACCATTAGATTCGCATGGATTTGAAGCTACCCCTTCTACTTCGCATTGATTTGAAGCTAAATCAAGTGTTACGCATGTATTTGAAGCTAACTCATTTGTCTCTCCTGCATTTGAAGCTATATCACTTATATCGCAAGTATTTGAATGAAAATCTTTCGTTTCGCATGGATTTGAAGCTAAATCATGCTTTTGGCATGGATTTGAAGCTAACTCGTTTGTATCGCATGCAGTTGTAGCTAAATAATGTATATCACAAGTATTTGTAGCTAAATCATTTGTTTCGCATGGATTTGAAGCTAAGCCTACTACTTCTCATTGATTTGAAGCTAAATCATTTGTTTCGCATAGAACTGAAGCTACCTCGTTTGTTCCTCCTCCTTTTGAATCTATATCACTTATATCGCAACTATTTGAAGCTAAATCATGTGTTTCGCTTGGATTTGAAGCTAAACCTTCTACATCGCATTCATTTGAACCAATTCATGTGTTTCGCATGGATTTGAAGCTAACTCGTTCGTTTCGCCTCTATTTGAATCTATATCACTTATATCGCATTCATTTGAACCAATTCATGTGTTTCGCGTGGATTTGAAGGTAACTCGTTTGTTTCGCATGCAGTTGAAGCTATATCACCTTTACCCCAAGTGTTTGAAGCTCAATCATTTGTTTCGCATGGATTTGAAGCTAAACCTTCTACATCGCATTGATTTTAAGCTAAATCATGTGTTTCGCATGGATCTGAAGCTAACTCGTTTGTTTCGCATGCAGTTGTAGCTAAATAGTGTATATCACGAGTATTTGTAGCTAAATCATTTGTTTCGCATGGATTTGAAGCTAAGCCTACTACTACTCATTGATTTGAAGCTAAATCATTTGTTTCGCATAGAACTGAAGCTACCTCGTTTGTTTCGCATGCAGTTGTAGCTAAATAGTGTATATCACCAGTATTTGTAGCTAAATCATTTGTTTCGCATGGATTTGAAGCTAAGCCTACTACTTCTCATTGATTTGAAGCTAAATCATTTGTTTCGCATAGAACTGAAGCTACCTCGTTTGTTCCTCCTCCTTTTGAAGCTATATCACTTATATCGCAAGTATTTGAAGCTAAATCACATGTGTCGCATGGATTTGAAGCTGAACCTTCTACATCGAATTGATTTGAAGCTAAATCTTGTGTATCGCATGGATTTGAAGCTAAACCTTCTACATCGCATTGATTTGCAGCTAAATCATGTGTTTCGCATGGATTTGAAGCTAACTCGTTTGTTGCGCCTGCAGTTGAATCTACATCACTTATATCGCAAGTATTTGAAGCTAAATCATGTGTATCGCGTGGATTTTGAAGCTAACTCGTTCGTTGCGCCTGCAGTTGGATCTACATCACTTATATCGCAAGTATTTGAAGCTAAATCGTGTGTATCGCGTGGATTTTGAAGCTAACTCGTTTGATTAGTCTGCATTTGAAGCTATATCACTTATACGCCAAGTGTTTGAAACTAAATCATTTGTTTCGCATGGATTTGGAGCTAAACCTTCTACATCGCATTGATTTGCAGCTAAATCATGTGTTTCGCTTGGAGTTTAAGCTAACACGTTTGTTTCACATCCAGTTGAAGCTAAATCACGTATATCACAAGTATTTGGAGCTGAACCATTCGTTTCGCATCAATATTAAGCTAAACCATGTGTTTCGCATGATTTTGAATCTAAATCATGTTTTTCACAAGTATTTGAAGCCGAACCATTAGATTCGCATGGATTTGAAGCTACCCCTTCTACTTCGCATTGATTTGAAGCTAAATCATGTGATTCGCATGTATTTGAAGCTAACTCATTTGTCTCTCCTGCATTTGAAGCTATATCACTTATATCGCAAGTATTTGAATGAAAATCTTTCGTTTCGCATGGATTTGAAGCTAAATCATGCTTTTGGCATGGATTTGAAGCTAACTCGTTTGTTTCGCATGCAGTTGTAGCTAAATAATGTATATCACAAGTATTTGAAGCTCAATCATTTGTTTCGCATGGAGTTGAAGCTAAACCTTCTACATCGCATTGATTTTAAGCTAAATCATGTGTTTCGCATGGATCTGAAGCTAACTCGTTTGTTTCGCATGCAGTTGTAGCTAAATAGTGTATATCACGAGTATTTGTAGCTAAATCATTTGTTTCGCATGGATTTGAAGCTAAGCCTACTACTTCTCATTGATTTGAAGCTAAATCATTTGTTTCGCATAGAACTGAAGCTACCTCGTTTGTTCCTCCTCCTTTTGAAGCTATATCACTTATATCGCAAGTATTTGAAGCTAAATCACATGTGTCGCATGGATTTGAAGCTGAACCTTCTACATCGAATTGATTTGAAGCTAAATCTTGTGTATCGCATGGATTTGAAGCTAAACCTTCTACATCGCATTGATTTGCAGCTAAATCATGTGTTTCGCATGGATTTGAAGCTAACTCGTTCGTTGCGCCTGCAGTTGAATCTACATCACTTATATCGCAAGTATTTGAAGCCAAATCATGTGTATCGCGTGGATTTTGAAGCTAACTCGTTCGTTTCGCCTGTATTTGAATCTATATCACTTATATCGCAACTATTTGAAGCTAAATCATGTGTTTCGCTTGGATTTGAAGCTAAACCTTCTACATCGCATTCATTTGAACCAATTCATGTGTTTCGCATGGATTTGAAGCTAACTCGTTCGTTTCGCCTCTATTTGAATCTATATCACTTATATCGCAAGTATTTGAAGCTAAATCATGTGTTTCGCTTGGATTTGCAGCTAAACCATCTACATCGCATTCATTTGAACCAATTCATGTGTTTCGCGTGGATTTGAAGGTAACTCGTTTGTTTCGCATGCAGTTGAAGCTATATCACCTTTACCCCAAGTGTTTGAAGCTCAATCATTTGTTTCGCATGGATTTGAAGCTAAACCTTCTACATCGCATTGATTTGAAGCTAAATCTTGTGTATCGCATGGATTTAAAGATAAACCTTCTACATCGCATTGATTTGATGCTAAATCATGTGTTTCGCATGGATTTGAAGCTAGCTCGTTTGTTTCGCATGCAGTTGAAGCTAAATCATGTCTTTCACAAGTATTTGAAGATGAACCATTTGAATCGCATTGATTTGAACATGAGTCTACTACTTCGCACTGATTTGCAGCTAAATAATGTGTTTCGCATGGAATTGAAGCTACCTCGTTTGTTCCTCCTGCTTTTGAAGCTATATCACTTATATTCGCAAGTATTTTATGCTAAATCATTCGTTTCGCATGGATTTGAATCTAACCCTTTTACTTCGCATTGATTTGAAGTTAAATCATGCGTTTCCCTTGGATTTGAAGCTGAATCGTTTTTTCCGCATGCAGTTGAATCTATATCATTTATATCGCAAGTATCTGAAGCTAAATTATTTGTTTCGCATGGATTTGAATCTAAACCTTCTACATCGCATTGATTTGAAGCTAAATCGTGTGTTTCGCATGGATTTGAATCTAAACCTTCTACATCGCATTGATTTGAAGCTAAATCGTGTGTTTCGCATGGATTTGAAGCTAAACCTTCTACATCGCATTGATTTTAAGCTAAATCATGTGTTTCGCATGGATCTGAAGCTAACTCGTTTGTTTCGCATGCAGTTGTAGCTAAATAGTGTATATTACGAGTATTTGTAGCTAAATCATTTGTTTCGCATGGATTTGAAGCTAAGCCTACTACTACTCATTGATTTGAAGCTAAATCATTTGTTTCGCATAGAACTGAAGCTACCTCGTTTGTTTCGCATGCAGTTGTAGCTAAATAGTGTATATCACGAGTATTTGTAGCTAAATCATTTGTTTCGCATGGATTTGAAGCTAAGCCTACTACTTCTCATTGATTTGAAGCTAAATCATTTGTTTCGCATAGAACTGAAGCTACCTCGTTTGTTCCTCCTCCTTTTGAAGCTATATCACTTATATCGCAAGTATTTGAAGCTAAATCACATGTGTCGCATGGATTTGAAGCTGAACCTTCTACATCGAATTGATTTGAAGCTAAATCTTGTGTATCGCATGGATTTGAAGCTAAACCTTCTACATCGCATTGATTTGCAGCTAAATCATGTGTTTCGCATGGATTTGAAGCTAACTCGTTCGTTGCGCCTGCAGTTGAATCTACATCACTTATATCGCAAGTATTTGAAGCTAAATCATGTGTATCGCGTGGATTTTGAAGCTAACTCGTTTGATTAGTCTGCATTTGAAGCTATATCACTTATACGCCAAGTGTTTGAAACTAAATCTTGTGTATCGCATGGATTTGAAGCTAAACCTTCTACATCACATTGATTTGCAGCTAAATCATGTGTTTCGCATGTATTTGAATTTAACGCGTTTGTTTCGCATGCAGTTGAATCTAAATCATGTCATTTACAAGTATTTGAAGATGAACCATTTGAATAGCATGGATTTGAACCTGAGCCTTCTACTTCGCACTGATTTGCAGATAAATAATCTGTTTCGCATGGATTTGAAGCTAACTCGTTCGTTGCGCATGCAGTTAAATCTAAATAACGTATATCACAAGTATTTGAAGCTAAAACATGTGTTTCGCATGGATTTGAAGCTAACTCGTTTGTTTCGCATGCAGTTGTAGCTAAATAATGTATATCACAAGTATTTGTAGCTAAACCATTTGTTTCGCATGGATTTGAAGCTGAACCTTCTACATCGAATTGATTTGATGCTAAATCTTGTGTATCGCATGGATTTGAAGCTAAACCTTCTACATCGCATTAATTTGAAGCTAAATCATGTGTTTCGCATGGATTTGAAGCTAAGCCTTCTACTTCGCATTGATTTGAAGCTAAATCGTTTGTTTCGCATAGAACTGAAGCTACCTCGTCTGTTCCTCCTGCTTTTGAAGCTATATCACTTATATCGCAAGTATTTGAAGCTAATTCATATGTGTCGCATGGATTTGAAGCTGAACCTACTACATCGCATGATTTAAAGCAAAATCTTGTGTATCGCATGGATTTGAAGCTAAACCTTCTACATCGCATTGATTTTAAGCTAAATCATGTGTTTCGCATCAATCTGAAGATAACTCGTTTGTTTCGCATGCAGTTGTAGCTAAATAATGTATATCACAAGTATTTGTAGCTAAATCATTTGTTTCGCATGGATTTGAAGCTAAGCCTTCTACTTCGCATTCATTTGAAGCTAAATCATTTGTTTCGCATAGAACTGAAGCTACCTCGTTTGTTCCTCCTGCTTTTGAAGCTATATCACTTATATCGCAAGTATTTGAAGCTAAATCATATGTGTCGCATGGATTTGAAGCTGAACCTTCTACATCGAATTGATTTGAAGCTAAATCTTGTGTATCGCATGGATTTGAAGCTAAACCTTCTACATCGCATTGATTTGAAGCTAAATCATGTGTTTCGCATGGATTTGAAGCTAGCTCGTTTGTTTCGCATGCAGTTGTAGCTAAATAATGTATATCACAAGTATTTGTAGCTAAACCATTTGTTTCGCATGGATTTGAAGCTAAGCCCTCTACTTCGCATTGATTTGAAGCTAAATCATTTGTTTCGCATGGAATTGAAGCTACCTCGTTTGTTCCTCCAGATTTTGAAGCTATATCACTTATATCGCAAGTATTTGAAGCTAAATCATGTACGTCGCATGGATTTGAAGCTGAACTTTCTACATCGCATTGATTTGAAGCTAAATCTTGTGTATCGCATGGATTTGAAGCTAAACCCTCTACATCGCATTGATTTGCAACTAAATCATGTGTTTCGCATGGATTTGAAGCTAACTCGTTTGTTTCGCATGCAGTTGTAGCTAAATAATGTATATCACAAGTATTTGTAGCTAAACCATTTGTTTCGCTTAGATTTGAAGTTAAGCCTTCTACTTCGCATTAATAGGAAGCTAAATCACGTGTTTTGCATGGATTTGAAGCTAAACCTTCTACATCGCATTGATTTAAACCTAAATCATGTGTTTCGCATGTATTTGAAGCTAACTCGTTTGTTTCGCATGCAGTTGTAGCTAAATAATGTATATCACAAGTATTTGTAGCTAAATCATTTGTTTCGCATGGATTTGAAGCTAAGCCTTCTACTTCGCATTGATTTGAAGCTAAATCATTTGTTTAGCCTAGAACTGAAGCTACCTCGTTTGTTCCTCCAGATTTTGAAGCTGTATCACTTATATCGCAAGTATTTGAAGCTAATTCATATGTGTCGCATGGATTTGAAGCTGAACCTACTACATCGCATGATTTAAAGCAAAATCTTGTGTATCGCATGGATTTGAAGCTAAACCTTCTACATCGCATTGATTTTAAGCTAAATCATGTGTTTCGCATCAATCTGAAGATAACTCGTTTGTTTCGCATGCAGTTGTAGCTAAATAATGTATATCACAAGTATTTGTAGCTAAATCATTTGTTTCGCATGGATTTGAAGCTAAGCCTTCTACTTCGCATTCATTTGAAGCTAAATCATTTGTTTCGCATAGAACTGAAGCTACCTCGTTTGTTCCTCCTGCTTTTGAAGCTATATCACTTATATCGCAAGTATTTGAAGCTAAATCATATGTGTCGCATGGATTTGAAGCTGAACCTTCTACATCGAATTGATTTGAAGCTAAATCTTGTGTATCGCATGGATTTGAAGCTAAACCTTCTACATCGCATTGATTTGAAGCTAAATCATGTGTTTCGCATGGATTTGAAGCTAGCTCGTTTGTTTCGCATGCAGTTGTAGCTAAATAATGTATATCACAAGTATTTGTAGTTAAACCATTTGTTTCGCATGGATTTGAAGCTAAGCCCTCTACTTCGCATTGATTTGAAGCTAAATCATTTGTTTCGCATGGAATTGAAGCTACCTCGTTTGTTCCTCCAGATTTTGAAGCTATATCACTTATATCGCAAGTATTTGAAGCTAAATCATGTACGTCGCATGGATTTGAAGCTGAACTTTCTACATCGCATTGATTTGAAGCTAAATCTTGTGTATCGCATGGATTTGAAGCTAAACCCTCTACATCGCATTGATTTGCAACTAAATCATGTGTTTCGCATGGATTTGAAGCTAACTCGTTTGTTTCGCATGCAGTTGTAGCTAAATAATGTATATCACAAGTATTTGTAGCTAAACCATTTGTTTCGCATGGATTTGAAGCTGAACCTTCTACATCGAATTGATTTGAAGCTAAATCTTGTGTATCGCATGGATTTGAAGCTACACCTTCTACATCGCATTAATTTGAAGCTAAATCATATGTTTCGCATGGATTTGAAGCTAACTCGTTCGTTTCGCCTCCAGTTGAATCTACATCACTTATATCGCAAGCATTTGAAGCTATGTCATGTGTATCGCATGGATTTGAAGCTAACTCGTTTGTTTCGCATGCAGTTGTAGCTAAATAATGTATATCACAAGTATTTGTAGCTAAACCATTTGTTTCGCATGGATTTGAAGCTAAGCCCTCTACTTCGCATTGATTTGAAGCTAAGTCATTTGTTTCGCATGGAATTGAAGCTACCTCGTTTGTTCCTCCAGATTTTGAAGCTATATCACTTATATCGCAAGTATTTGAAGCTAAATCATGTACGTCGCATGGATTTGAAGCTGAACTTTCTACATCGCATTGATTTGAAGCTGAATCTTGTGTATCGCATGGATTTGAAGCTAAACCCTCTACATCGCATTGATTTGCAACTAAATCATGTGTTTCGCATGGATTTGAAGCTAACTCGTTTGTTTCGCATGCAGTTGTAGCTAAATAATGTATATCACAAGTATCTGTAGCTAAACCATTTGTTTCGCATGGATTTGAAGCTAAATCATGTGTTTCGCATGGATTTGAAGCTACCTCGTTTGTTCCTCCAGATTTTGAAGCTATATCACTTATATCGCAAGTATTTGAAGCTAAATCATGTACGTCGCATGGATTTGAAGCTGAACTTTCTACATCGCATTGATTTGAAGCTAAATCTTGTGTATCGCATGGATTTGAAGCTAAACCCTCTACATCGCATTGATTTGCAACTAAATCATGTGTTTCGCATGGATCTGAAGCTAACTCGTTTGTTTCGCCTGCATTTGAAGCTATATCACTTATATTCGCAAGCATTTGATGCTAAATCATTCGTTTCTCATGGATTTGAAGCTAAACCTTCTACATCCCATGGATTTGAAGCTAAATCATGTGTTTGGCATGGATTTGAAGCTAAACCTTATACATCGCATTGATTTGCATCTGAATCATGTGTTTCGCATGGATTTGAAGCTAACTCGATTGTGTCGCATGCAGTTTAAGCTAAATCATGTATATCACAAGTATTTGAATCTAAACCATTTGATTCGGATGGGATTTGATGCTAAGCCTTCTACTTCACACTGATTTGATGCTGAGTCAAGTCTTTCGCATGGATTTGAAGCTAACTCGTTTGTTGCGCATGCAGTTGTAGCTAAATAATGTATATCACAAGTATTTGTAGCTAAACCATTTGTTTGCATGGATTTGAAGCTAAGCCTTCTACTTCGCATTGATTTGAAGCTAAATCATTTGTTTCGCATCGATTTGAAGCTAAACCTTCTACATCGCATGGATTTGATGCTAAACCTACTACATCGCATTGATTTGCAGCTAAATCATGTGTTTCGCATGGATTTGAAGCTAACTCGTTCGTTGCGCATGCAGTTAAATGTAAATAACGTATATCACAAGTATTTGAAGCTAAACCATTTGTTTCGCTTAGATTTGAAGTTAAGCCTTCTACTTCGCATTAATAGGAAGCTAAATCACGTGTTTTGCATGGATTTGAAGCTAAACCTTCTACATCGCATTGATTTAAACCTAAATCATGTGTTTCGCATGTATTTGAAGCTAACTCGTTTGTTTCGCATGCAGTTGTAGCTAAATAATGTATATCACAAGTATTTGTAGCTAAATCATTTGTTTCGCATGGATTTGAAGCTAAGCCTTCTACTTCGCATTGATTTGAAGCTAAATCATTTGTTTAGCCTAGAACTGAAGCTACCTCGTTTGTTCCTCCAGATTTTGAAGCTGTATCACTTATATCGCAAGTATTTGAAGCTAAATCATGTGCGTCGCATGGATTTGACGTTGAACTATCTACATCGCATTGATTGGAAGCTAAATCTTGTGTATCGCATGGATTTGAAGCTAAACCCTCTACATCGCATTGATTTGCAACTAAATCATGTGTTTCGCATGGATCTGAAGCTAACTCGTTTGTTTCGCCTGCATTTGAAGCTATATCACTTATATTCGCAAGCATTTGATGCTAAATCATTCGTTTCGCATGGATTTGAAGCTAAACCTTCTACATCGCATGGATTTGAAGCTAAACCTTCTAGATCGCATTGATTTGTAGCTAAATCACGTGTTTCGCATGGATCTGAAGCTAACTCGTTTGTTTCGCCTGCATTTGAAGCTATATCACTTATATTCGCAAGCATTTGATGCTAAATCATTCGTTTCGCATGGATTTGAAGCTAAGCCTTTTACTTCGCATTATTTGAAGTTAGATCATGTGTTTCCCTTGGATTTGAAGCTGAATCGTTTTTTTCGCATGCAGTTGAATCTATATCATTTATATCGCAAGTATCTGAAGATAAATCATTTGTTTCTCATGGATTTGAAGCTAAACCTTCTACATCGCATTGATTTTAAGCTAAATCATGTGTTTCGCATCAATCTGAAGATAACTCGTTTGTTTCGCATGCAGTTGTAGCTAAATAATGTATATCACAAGTATTTGTAGCTAAATCATTTGTTTCGCATGGATTTGAAGCTAAGCCTTCTACTTCGCATTCATTTGAAGCTAAATCATTTGTTTCGCATAGAACTGAAGCTACCTCGTTTGTTCCTCCTGCTTTTGAAGCTATATCACTTATATCGCAAGTATTTGAAGCTAAATCATATGTGTCGCATGGATTTGAAGCTGAACCTTCTACATCGCATTGATTTGCAGCTAAATCATGTGTTTGGCTTGGATTTGAAGCTAACTCGTTCGTTGCGCATACAGTTAAATCTAAATAACGTATATCACAAGTATTTGAAGCTAAACCATTTGTTTCGCATGGATTTGAAGCTAAGCCTTCTCCTTCGCATTAATTGGAAGCTAAATCACGTGTTTTGCATGGATTTGAAGCTGAACCTTCTACATCGCATTGATTTGCAAATGAATCATGTGTTTCGCATGGCTTTGAAGCTAACTCGTTCGTTTCGCCTGTATTTGAATCTATATTACTTATATCGCAAGTATTTGAAGCTAAATCATGTTTTTCGCTTGGATTTGAAGCTAAACCTTCTACATCGCATTTATTTGAACCAATTTATGTGTTTCGCGTGGATTTGAAGGTAACTCGATTGTTTCGCATGCAGTTGAAGCTATATCACATTTATCCCAAGTGTATGAACCTCAATCATTTGTTTCGTATGGATTTGAAGCTAAACCTTCTACATCGCATTGATTTGAAGCTAACTCATGTGTTTCGCGTGGATTTGAAGGTAACTCGTTTGTTTCGCATGCAGTTGTAGCTTAATAATTTATATCACAAGTATTAGTAGCTAAATCATTTGTTTCGCATGGATTTGAAGCTAAGCCTTCTACTTCGCATTGATTTGAAGCTAAATCGTTTGTTTCGCATAGAACTGAAGCTACCTAGTTTGCTCCTCCTGCTTTTGAAGCTATATCACTTATATCGCAAGTATTTGAAGCTATATCATATGTGTCTCATGGATTTGAAGCTGAACCTACTACATCGCATGATTTAAAGCAAAATCTTGTGTATCGCATGGATTTGAAGCTAAACCTTCTACATCGCATTGATTTGAAGCTAAATCATGTGTTTCGCATGGATTTGAAGCTAACTCGTTTGTCTCGCATGCAGTTGTAGCTTAATAATTTATATCACAAGCATTTGTAGCTTTGCCATTTGTTTCGCATGGATTTGAATCTAAGCCTTCTACTTCGCATTGATTTGAAGCTAAATCATTTGTTTCGCGTGGAATTGAAGCTACCTCGTTTGTTCCTCCTGCTTTTGAAGCTATATCACTTATATCGCAAGTATTTGCAGCTAAATCATATATGTCGCATGGATTTGAAGCTGAACCTTCTACATCGCATTGATTTGAATCTAAATCATGTGTTTAGCCTGGATTTGAAGCTAACTCGATTGTTTCGCATGCAGTTGTAGCTAAATAATGTATATCACAAGTATTTGTAGCTAAACCATTTGTTTCGCATGGATTTGAAGCTAAGCTCTCTACTTCGGATTGATTTGAAGCTAAATCATTTGTTTCGCATGGAATTGAAGCTACCTCGTTTGTTCCTCCAGATTTTGAAGCTATATCACTTATATCGCAAGTATTTGAAGCTAAATCATGTGCGTCGCATGGATTTGAAGCTGAACTTTCTACATCGCATTGATTGGAAGCTAAATCTTGTGTATCGCATGGATTTGAAGCTAAACCCTCTACATCGCATTGATTTGCAACTAAATCATGTGTTTCGCATGGATCTGAAGCTAACTCGTTTGTTTCGCCTGCATTTGAAGCTATATCACTTATATTCGCAAGCATTTGATGCTAAATCATTCGTTTCGCATGGATTTGAAGCTAAGCCTTTTACTTCGCATTATTTGAAGTTAAATCATGTGTTTCCCTTGGATTTGAAGCTGAATCGTTTTTTTCGCATGCAGTTGAATCTATATCATTTATATCGCAAGTATCCGAAGATAAATCATTTGTTTCTCATGGATTTGAAGCTAAACCTTCTACATCCCATGGATTTGAAGCTAAATCATGTGTTTGGCATCAATCTGAAGATAACTCGTTTGTTTCGCATGCAGTTGTAGCTAAATAATGTATATCACAAGTATTTGTAGCTAAATCATTTGTTTCGCATGGATTTGAAGCTAAGCCTTCTACTTCGCATTCATTTGAAGCTAAATCATTTGTTTCGCATAGAACTGAAGCTACCTCGTTTGTTCCTCCTGCTTTTGAAGCTATATCACTTATATCGCAAGTATTTGAAGCTAAATCATATGTGTCGCATGGATTTGAAGCTGAACCTTCTACATCGAATTGATTTGAAGCTAAACCTTCTACATCCCATGGATTTGAAGCTAAATCATGTGTTTGGCATCAATCTGAAGATAACTCGTTTGTTTCGCATGCAGTTGTAGCTAAATAATGTATATCACAAGTATTTGTAGCTAAACCATTTGTTTCGCATGGATTTGAAGCTAAGCCCTCTACTTCGCATTGATTTGAAGCTAAATCATTTGTTTCGCATGGAATTGAAGCTACCTCGTTTGTTCCTCCAGATTTTGAAGCTATATCACTTATATCGCAAGTATTTGAAGCTAAATCATGTACGTCGCATGGATTTGAAGCTGAACTTTCTACATCGCATTGATTTGAAGCTAAATCTTGTGTATCGCATGGATTTGAAGCTAAACCCTCTACATCGCATTGATTTGCAACTAAATCATGTGTTTCGCATGGATTTGAAGCTAACTCGTTTGTTTCGCATGCAGTTGTAGCTAAATAATGTATATCACAAGTATTTGTAGCTAAACCATTTGTTTCGCATGGATTTGAAGCTGAACCTTCTACATCGAATTGATTTGAAGCTAGATCTTGTGTATCGCATGGATTTGAAGCTAAACCTTCTACATCGCATTAATTTGAAGCTAAATCATGTGTTTCGCATGGATTTGAAGCTAAGCCCTCTACTTCGCATTGATTTGAAGCTAAATCATTTGTTTCGCATGGAATTGAAGCTACCTCGTTTGTTCCTCCAGATTTTGAAGCTATATCACTTATATCGCAAGTATTTGAAGCTAAATCATGTACGTCGCATGGATTTGAAGCTGAACTTTCTACATCGCATTGATTTGAAGCTAAATCTTGTGTATCGCATGGATTTGAAGCTAAACCCTCTACATCGCATTGATTTGCAACTAAATCATGTGTTTCGCATGGATTTGAAGCTAACTCGTTTGTTTCGCATGCAGTTGTAGCTAAATAATGTATATCACAAGTATTTGTAGCTAAACCATTTGTTTCGCATGGATTTGAAGCTGAACCTTCTACATCGAATTGATTTGAAGCTAGATCTTGTGTATCGCATGGATTTGAAGCTAAACCTTCTACATCGCATTAATTTGAAGCTAAATCATGTGTTTCGCATGGATTTGAAGCTAACTCGTTCGTTTCGCCTCCAGTTGAATCTACATCACTTATATCGCAAGCATTTGAAGCTATGTCATGTGTATCGCATGGATTTGAAGCAAACTCGTTTGTTTCGCATGCAGTTGAAGCCAAATCATGTTTATCACAAGTATGTGAATCTAAACCATTTGTTTCCAAGAATATGAACCTAAACCATGTGTTTCTCATGAAATTGATGCTGAATCATGTGTCTCGCATGGATTTGAAGATAACTCGTTTGATTCGGATGGAGTTGTAGCTAAATAATGTATATCACAAGTATTTGTAGCTAAATCATTTGTTTCGCATGGATTTGGAGCTATACCTTCTACATCGCATTGCTTTGCAGCTAAATCATGTGTTTCGCTTGGATTTGAAGCTAACTCGTTCGTTGCGCATACAGTTAAATCTAAATAACGTATATCACAAGTATTTGAAGCTAAACCATTTGTTTCGCATGGATTTGAAGCTAAGCCTTCTCCTTCGCATTAATTGGAAGCTAAATCACGTGTTTTGCATGGATTTGAAGCTGAACCTTCTACATCGCATTGATTTGCAAATGAATCATGTGTTTCGCATGGCTTTGAAGCTAACTCGTTCGTTTCGCCTGTATTTGAATCTATATTACTTATATCGCAAGTATTTGAAGCTAAATCATGTTTTTCGCTTGGATTTGAAGCTAAACCTTCTACATCGCATTTATTTGAACCAATTCATGTGTTTCGCATGGACTTGAAGCTAACTCGTTTGTCTCGCATGCAGTTGTAGCTTAATAATTTATATCACAAGCATTTGTAGCTTTGCCATTTGTTTCGCATGGATTTGAAGCTAAGCCTTCTACTTCGCATTGATTTGAAGCTAAATCATTTGCTTCGCGTGGAATTGAAGCTACCTCGTTTGTTCCTCCTGCTTTTGAAGCTACATCACTTATATCGCAAGTATTTGCAGCTAAATGATATGTGTCGCATGGATTTGAAGCTGAACCTTCTACATCGCATTGATTTGAAGCTAAATCTTGTAAATCGCATGGATTTGAAGCTAAACCTTCTACATCGCATTGATTTGAATCTAAATCATGTGTTTCGCATGGATTTGAAGCTAACTCGATTGTTTCGCATGCAGTTGTAGCTAAATAATGTATATCACAAGTATTTGTAGCTAAACCATTTGTTTCGCATGGATTTGAAGCTAAGCCCTCTACTTCGCATTGATTTGAAGCTAAATCATTTGTTTCGCATGGAATTGAAGCTACCTCGTTTGTTCCTCCAGATTTTGAAGCTATATCACTTATATCGCAAGTATTTGAAGCTAAATCATGTGCGTCGCATGGATTTGAAGCTGAACTTTCTACATCGCATTGATTGGAAGCTAAATCTTGTGTATCGCATGGATTTGAAGCTAAACCATCTACATCGCATTGATTTGCAACTAAATCATGTGTTCCGCACGGTTTTGAAGTTAACTCGTTTGTTTCGCCTGCATTTGAAGCCATATCACATATATCGCAAGTATTAAAAGCAAAATCATTTGTTTCGCACGGTTTCGTAGCTAAGATTTCTACTTCGAAATTGATTGGAATCTAAATCATGTGTTTCGCATGGATTTGAAGCTACCTTGTTTGTTCCGCATGCAGTTGAAGCTAAATCATGTTTATCACAAGTATTTGTAGCTAAATAATTTGTTTCGCATGGATTTGAAGCTAAGCCTTCTACATCGCATTGAAATGAAGCTAAATCATGTGTTTTGCTTGGATTTTAAGCTAACTCGTTTGTTTCGCCTGCATTTGAATCTACGTCATTTATATTTCAAGTATTTGAAGCGAAATCATTTGTTTCGCATGGATATGAAGGTAATCCTTCTACCAAGAATTGACTTGAAACTAAATCATTTGTTTCGCCATGGATTTAAAGCCAACTCGTGTGTTTCGTCTGCATTTGAAGTTATCACTAATATCGAGATTATGTGAAGCTAAATCATTTGATTCACCTGCATTTGAATCTATATCACTTATATCGCAAGTATTTGGAGCTAAATCAGGTGTATCGCATGGATTTTGAACCTAACTCGTTTGATTTGTCTGCATTTGTAGCTATATCACGTATATCCCTAGTGTTTGAAGCTAACTCATTTGTTTCGAGTGGATTTGAAGCTAAACCTTCTACTTCGCATTGATTTGAAGCTAGGTCATGTGTTTCGCTTGGATTTCACGCTAAACCTTCTACAACGCATTGATTTGAAGCTAAATCATCTGTGTCGCATGGATTTGCAGCTAAACCTACTACATTACATTGATTGGAACCTTAATCATGTGTTTTGCATGGATTTGAAGCTATCTCGTTTGTTTCGCCTACAGTTGAATCTATATCACTTATATCACACGTATTTGAAGCATAACCATTTGTTCCGCATGGATTTGAAGCTACGCCTTCTACGTCGCATTGATTTGAAGCTAAATCATCTGTTTCGCTTGGATTTTAAGCTAACACGTTTGTTCCTCCTGCTTTTGAAGCTATATCACTTATATCGGAAGTTTTTGAAGCTAAATCATATGTGTCGTATGGATTTGAAGCTGAACCAACTACATCGCATTGATTTGAAACTAAATCATGTGTATCGCATGGATTTGAAGCTTAACCTTCTACATCGCATTGATTTGAAGTTAAATCATGTGTTTCGCATGGATTTAAAGCTAACTCGTTTGTTTCGCATGCAGTGGAAGCTAAATCACGTCTTTCACAAGTATTTGAAGATGAACCATTTAAATCGCATGGCTTTGAACCTGAGCCTTCAACATCGCACTGATTTGCACCTAAATAAAGTGTTTCGCATTCAGTTGAAGCTAAACCTTCTACATCCCATGGATTTGAAGCTAAATCATGTGTTTGACATGGATTTGAAGCTAAACCTTCTACATCGCATTGATTTGCAGCTGAACCATGTGTTTCGCATGGATTTGGAGCTAACTCGTTCGATTCGCCTGCATTTGTAACTATATCACTTATATCGCAAGTATTTGAAGCTAAATCATGTGTTTCGCTTGGATTTTAAGCTA
The DNA here is from genome assembly GCF_051020955.1 of Megalopta genalis. NCBI lineage: Eukaryota > Metazoa > Arthropoda > Insecta > Hymenoptera > Halictidae > Megalopta > Megalopta genalis. The sequence goes on along the minus strand of NW_027476211.1, from coordinate 250,085 downwards.
AACCTTCTACATCGCATTGATTTGAAGCTAAATTATGTGTGTCGCTTGGATTTGAATGTAACTCATTTGTTTCGCATGCAGTTGAAGCTATATCACCTATATCCCAAGTGTTGGAAGCTCAATCATTTGTTTCGCATGGATTTGAAGCTAAACCTGCTACTTCACATTGATTTGAAGCTAAATCATGTGTTTCGCGTGGATTCGGAGCTAACTCGTTTGCTTCGAATGCAGTTGAAGCTAAATCATGTATATCACAAGTATTTTAAGCTAAACCATTTGTATCGCATGGATTTGAAGCTCTGTCTTCTACTTCGCATCGATTTGACGCTAAATATTGTGTTTCGAATGGATTTGAAGCTAACTCGTTTGTTTCGCATGCAGTTGAAACTAAATCATGTATATCACATGTATTTGCAGCTAAACAATTCATTCGTTTGGATTTGAAGCTAAGCTTTCTAATGGCATTGAATTGAAGCTAAATCGTGTGTTTTGCATGGATTTGAAGCTATCTCGTTTGTTTCTCCTGTATTTGAAGCTGTATCATTTATATCGCACGTATTTGAAGCTAATCCATTTGTTTCGCATGGATTTGAAGCAAAGCCTTCTACTTCGCATTGATTGGATCCTAAATCGCGTGTTTTGCATGTATTTGAAGCTAATCCTTCTACATCGCATTGAGTTGAAGCAAAATAATGTGTTTCGCATGGATTTGATGCTAACTCGTTTGTTTCGCATGCAGTTGAAGCTAAATCATGTATATCGCAAGTATTTGAAGCTAAACCAGTTGTTTCGAATGGATTTGAAGCTAACCCTTCTACTTGGCATTGAAATGAAGCTAAATCATGTGTTTTGCTTGGATTTTAAGCTAACTCGTTTGTTTCGCCTGCATTTGAATCTACGTCATTTATATTTCAAGCATTTGAAGCGAAATCATTTGTTTCGCATGGATATGAAGCTAATCCTTCTACTAAGAATTGACTTGAAACTAAATCATTTGTTTCGCCATGGATTTAAAGCCAACTCGTGTGTTTCGTCTGCATTTGAAGTTATCACTAATATCGAGAGTATGTGAAGCTAAATCATTTGATTCACCTGCATTTGAATCTATATCACTTATATCGCAAGTATTTGGAACTAAATCATGTGTATCGCGTGGATTTTGAAGCTAACTCGTTTGATTAGTCTGCATTTGAAGCTATATCACTTATACCCCAAGTGTTTGAAGCTAAATCATTTGTTTCGCATGGATTTGGAGCTAAACCTTCTACATCGCATTGATTTGCAGCTAAATCATGTGTTTCGCATGGATTTGAAGCTAACTCGTTCGTTGCGCATACAGTTAAATCTCAATAACGTATATCACAAGTATTTGAAGCTAAACCATTTGTTTCGCATGGATTTGAAGCTAAGCCTTCTACTTCGCATTAATTGGAAGATAAATCACGTGTTTTGCATGGATTTGAAGCTGAACCTTCTACATCGCATTGATTTGCAAATGAATCATGTGTTTCGCATGGATTTGAAGCTAACTAGTTCGTTTCGCCTGTATTTGAATCTATATCACTTATATCGCAACTATTTGAAGCTAAATCATGTGTTTCGCTTGGATTTGAAGCTAAACCTTCTACATCGCATTCAGTTGAACCAATTCATGTGTTTCGCGTGGATTTGAAGGTAACTCGTTTGTTTCGCATGCAGTTGAAGCTATATCACCTTTATCCCAAGTGTTTGAAGCTCAATCTTTGTTTCACATGGATTTGAAGCTAAACATTCTACATCGCATTGATTTCAAGCTAACTCATTTGTTACGCATAGAACTGAAGCTAAACCTTCTACATCGCATTGATTTGCAGCTAAACCATGTGTTTCGCATGGATTTGAATCTAACTCGTTCGTTGCGCATACAGTTAAATCTCAATAACGTATATCACAAGTATTTGAAGCTAAACCATTTGTTTCGCATGGATTTGAAGCTAAGCCTTCTACTTCGCATTCATTTGAACCAATTCATGTGTTTCGCGTGGATTTGAAGGTAACTCGTTTGTTTCGCATGCAGTTGAAGCTATATCACCTTTAAACCAAGTGTTTGCAGCTCAATCATTTGTTTCACATGGATTTGAAGCTAAACCTTCTACATCGCATTGATTTGAAGCTAACTCATGTGTGTCGCGTGGATTTGAAGGTAACTCGTTTGTTTCGCATGCAGTTGTAGCTAAGTAATGTATATCACAAGTATTTGTAGCTGAATCATTTGTTTCGCATGGATTTGAAGCTAAGCCTTCTACTTCGCATTGATTTCAAGCTTAATCATTTGTTTCGCATGGATTTGAAACAAAACCTTCTACATCGCATTGATTTTAAGCTAAATCTTATGTATCGCATTGATTTGAAGCTAATCCTTCTACTTCGCATTGAAATTGAAGCTAAATCATTTGTTTCGCATGGAATTGGAGCTACCTCGTTTGTTCCACCTGCTTTTGATGCTATATCACTTATATCGCAAGTATTTGAAGCTAAATCATAAGTGTCGCATGGATTTGAAGCAAAACCTTATACATCGCATTGATTTTAAGCTAAATCTTATGTATCGCATTGATTTGAAGCTAAGCCTTCTACATCGCATTGATTTGAAGCTAAATCATGTGTTTCGCATGGATTTGAAGCTAAATCATTTGTTTCGCATGGATTTGAAGCTAAACCTTCTACATCGCATGGATTTGAAGCTAAACCTTCTAGATCGCATTGATTTGTAGCTACATCACGTGTTTCGCATGGATTAGAAGCTAAGCCTTCTACTTCGCATTGATTTGAAGCTAAATCATTTGTTTCGCATAGAACTGAAGCTACCTCGTTTGTTCCTCCTGCTTTTGAAGCTATATCACTTATATCGCAAGTATTTGAAGCTAAATCATATGTGTCGCATGGATTTGAAGCTAACTCATGTATTTCGCGTGGATTTGAAGGTAACTCGTTTGTTTCGCATGCAGTTGGAGCTATACCACCTATATCCCAAGTGTTTGAAGTTCAATCATTTGTTTCGCATGGATTTGAAGCTAAACCTTCTATATCGCATTGATTTGCAGCTAAATCAAGTGTTTCGCATGGATTTGAAGCTATCTCGTTTGTTTCGCATGCAGTTGAAGCTATAACACCTATATCCCAAGTGTGTGAAGCACAATCATTTGTTTCGCATGGTATTGAAGCTAAACCTTCTACATCCCATGGATTTGAAGCTAAACCATGTGTTTGGCATGGATTTGAAGCTAAGCCTTCTACTTCGCATTGATTGGATCCTAAATCACGTGTTTTGCATGGATTTGAAGCTAAGCCTTCTACATCGCATTGATTTGCATCTAAATTCATGTGTTTCGCGTGGACTTGAAGCTAGCTCGTTCGTTTTGCCTGCATTTGAATCTACATCACTTATATCGCAAGTATTTGAAGCTAAATCATTTGTTTCGCATGGATTTGAAACTAAACCTTCTACTTCGCATTGATTTGTAGCTAAATCATGTGTTTCGTTTGGATTTGATACTATCTCGTTTGTTTCGTCTGCATTTGAAGCAATATCACTTATATCGCAAGTATTTGAAGCTAAATCATTTGTTTCGGGCGGATTTGAAGATAAACCTTCTACACCGCATTGATTTGAAGCTAAATCATGTGTTTCGCATGGATTTGAAGCTAACTCATTTGTCTCTCCTGCATTCGAAGCTATATCACTTATATCGCAAATATTTAAATGTAAATCATTTGTCTCGCGCGGATTTGAAGCTAAACCTTCTACTTCGCATTGGTTTGTAGCTAAATCATGTGTATCGCATGTATTTGAAGCTAACTCGTTTGCATCGCATGCAGATGAAGTTAAATCATGTATATTACAAGTAGTTGAAACTAAACCATTTGTTTCGCATGGATTTGAAGATGGGCCGTCTACTTCGCATTGATTTGAAGCTAAATCATGTGTTTCGCATGGATTTGAAGCTAATACATCTAGATCGCAGTGATTTGAAGCTAAATCATGAGTTTCGCATGTATTTGAAGCTAACTCGTTTGTAACGCCTGCAGTTGAATCTATATCACTTATATCACAAGTATATGAAGCTAAATCATTTGTTCCGCATGGATTTGAAGCTAAGACTTCTACGTCGCATTGATTTGAATATAAATCATATGTTTTGCATGGATTTGAAGCTAAACCTTCTACGTCGCATTGATTTGCAGCAAAATCATGTGCATCGCATGGAGTTGAAGCTAACTCGTTTGTTTCGCCTGCATTTGAATCTACGTCCTTTATATTTCAAGTATTTGAAGCGAAATCATTTGTTTCGCATGGTTATGAAGCTAATCCTTCTACTAAGAATTGACTTGAAACTGAATCATTTGTTTCGCCATGGATTTAAAACCAACTCGTGTGTTTCGTCTGCATTTGAAGTTATCACTAATATCGAGAGTATGTGAAGCTAAATCATTTGGTTCACCTGCATTTGAATCTATATCACTTATACCGCAAGTATTTGGAGCTAAATCATGTGTATCGCATGGATTTTGAACCTAACTCGTTTGATTTGTCTGCATTTGTAGCTATATCACGTATATCCCTAGTGTTTGAAGCTAAATCATTTGTTTCGCGTGGATTTGAAGCTAAACCTTCTACTTCGCATTGATTTGAAGCTAGGTCATGTGTTTCGCTTGGATTTCACGCTAAACCTTCTACATCGCATTGATTTGAAGCTAAATGATCTGTGTCGCATGGATTTGCAGCTAAACCTACTACATTACATTGATTGGAAGCTTAGTCATGTGTTTTGCATGGATTTGAAGCTATCTCGTTTGTTTCGCCTACAGTTGAATCTATATCACTTATATCACAAGTATTTGAAGCATAACCATTTGTTCCGCATGGATTTGAAGCAACGCCTTCTACGTCGCATTGATTTGCAGCTGAATCATGTGTTTCGCATGGACTTGAAGCTAACTCGTTCGTTTCGCCTGCATTTGAAACTATATCACTTATATCGCAATTATTTGAAGCTAAATCATGTGTTTCGCATGGATTTGAAGCTAAATCATTTGTTTCGCATGGATTTGAAGCTAAACCTTCTACATCGCATGGATTTGAAGCTAAACCTTCTAGATCGCATTGATTTGTGGATAAATCACGTGTTTCGCATGGATTAGAAGCTAAGCCTTCTACTTCGCATTAATAGGAAGCTAAAGCACGTGATTCGCTTGGATTTGAAGCTAAATCTTCTACATCGCATTCATTTGAAGCTGAAACTTGTGTTTCGCGTGGATTTGAAGGTAACTCGTTTGTTTCGCATTCAGTTGTAGCTAAATAATGTATATCACAAGTATTTGTAGCTAAATAATTTGTTTCGCATGGATTTGAAGCTAAGCCTTCTACTTCGCATTGATTTGAAGCTAAATCATTTGTTTCGCATAGAACTGAAGCTACCTCGTTTGTTCCTCCTGCTTTTGAAGCTATATCACTTATATCGCAAGTATTTGAAGCTAAATCATATGTGTCGCATGGATTTGAAGCTAACTCATGTATTTCGCGTGGATTTGAAGGTAACTCGTTTGTTTCGCATGCAGTTGGAGCTATACCACCTATATCCCAAGTGTTTGAAGTTCAATCATTTGTTTCGCATGGATTTGAAGCTAAACCTTCTACTTCGCATTGATTTGACGCTAAATATTGTGCTTCGAATGGATTTGAAGCTAACTCGTTTCTTTCGCATGCAGTTGAAGCGAAATTATGTATATCACATGTATTTGCAGCTAAACAATTCATTCGCATGGATTTGAAGCTAAGCCTTCTACTTGGCATTGAATTGAAGCTAAATCGTGTGTTTTGCATGGATTTGAAGCCAACTCGTTTGTTTCTCCTGTATTTGAAGCTGTATCATTTATATCGCCCGTAGTTGAAGCTAATCCATTTGTTTCGCATGGATTTGAAGCTAAGCCTTCTACATCGCATTGATTTGAAGCTAAATCATGTGTTTCGCGTGGATTTGAAGGTAACTCGTTTGTTTCGCATGCAGTTGAAGCTAAATCATGTCTTTCACAAGTATTTGAAGATGAACCATTTGAATCGCATGGCTTTGAACCTGAGCCTTCTATTTCGCACTGATTTGCACCTAAATAATGTGTTTCGCATGGATTTGTAGCTAAACCTTCTACATCCCATGGATTTGAAGCTAAATCATGTGTTTGGCATGGATTTGAAGCTAAGCCTTCTACTTCGCATTGATTGGATCCTAAATCACGTGTTTTTCATGGATTTGAAGCTAAGCCTTCTACATCGCATTGATTTGAAGCTAACTCATTTGTTTCGCATAGAGCTGAAGCTACCTCGTTTGTTCCTCCTCCTTTTGAAGCTATATCACTTATATCGCAACTATTTGAAGCTAAATCATATGTGTCGCATGGATTTGAAGCTGAACCTTCTACATCGAATTGATTTGAAACTAAATCTTGTGTATCGCATGGATCCGAAGCTAAACCTTCTACATCGCATTGATTTGAATCTAAATCATGTGTTTCGCATGGATTTGAAGCTAACTAGTTCGTTTCGCCTGTATTTGAATCTATATCACTTATATCGCAACTATTTGAAGCTAAATCATGTGTTTCGCTTGGATTTGAAGCTAAACCTTCTACATCGCATTCATTTGAACCAATTCATGTGTTTCGCGTGGATTTGAAGGTAACTCGTTTGTTTCGCATGCAGTTGAAGCTATATTACCTTTAACCCAAGTGTTTGAAGCTCAATCATTTGTTTCACATGGATTTGAAGCTTAACCTTCTACATCGCATTGATTTGAAGCTAACTCATGTGTGTCGCGTGGATTTGAAGGTAACTCGTCTGTTTCGCATGCAGTTGTAGCTAAATAATGTATATCACAAGTATTTGTAGCTGAATCATTTGTTTCGCATGGATTTGAAGCTAAGTCTTCTACTTCGCATTGATTTGAAGCTTAATCATTTGTTTCGCATGGATTTGAAGCAAAACCTTCTACATCGCATTGATTTTAAGCTAAATCTTATGTATCGCATTGATTTGAAGCTAATCCTTCTACCTCGCATTGAAATTGAAGCTAAATCATGTGTTTCGCATGGATTTGAAGCTAAATCATTTGTTTCGCATGGATTTGAAGCTAAACCTTCTACATCGCATGGATTTGAAGCTAAACCTTCTAGATCGCATTGATTTGTAGCTAAATCACGTGTTTCGCATGGATTAGAAGCTAAGCCTTCTACTTCGCATTAATAGGAAGCTAAAGCACGTGATTCGCTTGGATTTGAAGCTAAATCTTCTACATTGCATTCATTTGAAGCTGAAACTTGTGTTTCGCGTGGATTTGAAGGTAACTCGTTTGTTTCGCATTCAGTTGTAGCTAAATAATGTATATCACAAGTATTTGTAGCTAAATAATTTGTTTCGCATGGATTTGAAGCTAAGCCTTCTACTTCGCATTGATTTGAAGCTAAATCATTTGTTTCGCATAGAACTGAAGCTACCTCGTTTGTTCCTCCTGCTTTTGAAGCTATATCACTTATATCGCAAGTATTTGAAGCTAAATCATATGTGTCGCAAGGATTTGAAGCTAACTCATGTATTTCGCGTGGATTTGAAGGTAACTCGTTTGTTTCGCATGCAGTTGGAGCTATACCACCTATATCCCAAGTGTTTGAAGTTCAATCATTTGTTTCGCATGGATTTGAAGCTAAACCTTCTACATCGCATTGATTTGCAGCTAAATCAAGTGTTTCGCATGGATTTGAAGCTATCTCGTTTGTTTCGCATGCAGTTGAAGCTATAACACCTATATCCCAAGTGTGTGAAGCACAATCATTTGTTTCACATGGAATTGAAGCTAAACCTTCTACATCCCATGGGTTTGAAGCTAAATCATGTGTTTGGCATGGATTTGAAGCTAAGCCTTCTACTTCGCATTGATTGGATCCTAGATCACGTGTTTTGCATGGATTTGAAGCTAAGCCTTCTACATCGCATTGATTTGAAGCTAAATCACGTGTTTCGCGTGGATTTGAAGTGTAACTCGTTTGTTTCGCATGCAGTTGAAGTTAAATCATGTCTTTTACAAGTATTTGGAGATGAACCATTTGAATCGCATGGCTTTGAACCTGAGCCTTCTACTTCGCACTGATTTGCACCTCAATAATGTGTTTCGCATGGATTTGAAGCTAACTCATTTGTTTCGCCTGCATTTGAAGCTATATCACTTATACCGCAAGTATTTGAAGGTAAATAATTTGTTTCGCATGGATGTGAAGCTAAGCCTTCTACTTCGCATTGATTGGATGCTAAATCATGTGTTTCGCATGAATTTGAAGCTAACTTGTTTGTTTCGCCTGCAGTTGAAGCTAAATCATGTATATCCGAATTATTTGAAGCTAAACCATTTGATTCGCATGGATTTGAAGCTAAGCCTTCTACTTCGAATTGATATCAATCTAAATCATGTGTTTCGCTTGGATTTGAAACTCACACATTTGTTTCGTATGCACTTGAAGCTAAATCATGTATATCACAAGAATTTGAAGTTAAACCATTTGTTCCGCTGGATTTGAAGCTAAGCCGTCTACTTCTCATTGACATCAAGCTAAATCATGTGTTTCGCATTGATTTGAAGCTGAATCATGTGTTCCGCACGGGTTTGAAGTTAACTCGTTTGTTTCGCCTGCATTGAAGCCATATCACATATATCGCAAGTATTAAAAGCAAATCATTTGTTTCGCACGGTTTCGTAGCTAAGCTTTCTACTTCGAAATTGATTGGAATCTAAATCATGTGTTTCGCATTGATTTGAAGCTAAATCATGTGTATTGCATTGATTTGAAGCTGATTCTTTTGTCTCGCATGGAGTTGAATATAAATCACGTTTATCACAAGTATCTGAAGCAAATCCATTTGTTTCGCAAGTATTTAAAGCTAAATCATTCGGTTCGTATGGGGTTGAAGCTAAGCCTTCTACTTCGTATTGATTTGAACCCAAATCATGTGTTTCGCATGGATCTGTAGCTAACTCGTTTGTTTCGCCTACGTTTGCAGCTACGTCACTTATATTCGCAAGTAATTGTAGCTAAATCTTTCGTTTCGCATGGATTTGAAGCTAAGCCTTCTAATTCGCATTGTTTTGAAGCTAAATAATGTGTTTCTCGTGGATTCGGAGCTAACTCGTTTGCTTCGAATATAGTTGAAGCTAAATCATGTATATTACAAGTATTTGAAGCTAAACAATTTGTTTCGCATGGATTTGAAGCTAAGACTTCTACTTCGCCTTGATTGGAAGCTAAATCATGTGTTCTACATGGATTTGAAGCTAACTCGTTTGATTCGTCTGCATTTGAAGCTATATCACTTATATCGCAAGTATTTGAAGCTAGATCATTTGTATCGCATGGATTTGAAGCTAAGTCTTCTACTTCAACAGTGATTTGAAGCTAAATCATTTGTTTCGCATGGATTTGAAGCTAATCCATCTACATCGCATTGATTTGAAGCTAAATCATGTGTTTCGCGTGGATTTGAAGCTAACTCGTTTGTCTCGCATGCAGTTGTAGCTTAATAATTTATATCACAAGCATTTGTAGCTTATCCATTTGTTTCGCATGGATTTGAAGCTAAGCCTTCTACTTCGCATTGATTTGAAGCTAAATCATTTGTTTCGCGTGGAATTGAAGCTACCTCGTTTGTTCCTCCTGCTTTTGATGCTATATCACTTATATCGCAAGTATTTGAAGCTAAATCATATGTGTCGCATGGATTTGATGCTGAACCTACTAGATCGCATGATTTAAAGCAAAATCTTGTGTATCGCATGGATTTGAAGCTAAACCCTCTACATCGCATTGATTTGCAACTAAATCATGTGTTTCGCGTGGATTTGAAGGTAACTCGTTTGTTTCGCATGCAGTTGAAGCTATATCACCTTTAACCCAAGTGTTTGAAGCTCAATCATTTGTTTCACATGGATTTGAAGCTAAACCTTCTACATCGAATTGATTTGAAGATAACTCATGTGTTTCGCGTGGATTTGAAGGTAACTCGTTTGTTTCGCACGCAGTTGGAGCTATACCGCCTATATCCCTAGTGTTTGAAGCTCAATCATTTGTTTCGCATGGATTTGAAGCTAACTCGTTCGTTGCGCATGCAGTTAAATCTAAATAACGTATATCACAAGTATTTGAAGCTAAACCATTTGTTTCGCATAGATTTGAAGCTAAGCCTTCTACTTCGCATTAATAGGAAGCTAAATCACGTGTTTTGCATGCATTTGAAGCTAAACCTTCTACATCGCATTGATTTGAACCTAAATCATGTGTTTCGCATGTATTTGAAGCTAACACGTTTATTTCGCCTGCATTTGTAGCTAAATCATTTGTTCCGCATGGATAAAAAGCTAACTCGTTTGTTTCGTCTGCATTTGAAGCTATATCGCTTATATGGCAAGTATCTGATGCTAAATCGTTTGTATTGCATGGATTAGAAACTAAACCTTCTACGTCGCATTGATTTGCATCTACATCATGTATATCGCATAGATTTGAAGCTAACTCGTTTGTTTCTTCTGCATTCGTATCTATATCACTTATATCGCAAGTATTTGAAGTTATATGATTTGTTTCGCATGCATTTGAAGTATAATCATGTATTTTGCTTGGATTTGAAGCTAACTCGTTTGTTTCGCATGCAGTTGAAGCTAAAGCATAAGTATCTGAAGCTAAACAATTTGTTTCGCATGTATTTGAAGCTAAACCACGTGTTTCCCATGAATTTGAACCTACGTCATGTTTTTCGCATGCATTTTTAGCTTACTCACGTTCTTTGCATGGATTTGACGCTAACTCGTTTGTGTCGCTGGCATTTGAAGCTATTTCATTTATATTGCAAGTATTTGAAGCGAATAAATTTGTTTCGCATGGATTTGAAGTTAAGCCTTCTACTTCGCATTGATTAGAAGCTAAATCATGTGTTTCACATGGATTTGTAGCTAACCCGTTTGATTCGTCAGCATTTGAAGCTATATCACTTATATCGCAAGCATCTGAAGCTAAATCATTTGTTTCCCATGGATTTGAAGCCAAACCGTCCACATCGCATTTATTTGCAGCTAAATCATGTGTTTCGCATGGATTTGAAGCTAACTCATTTGTCTTTCCTGCATTTGAAGCTATATCACTTATATCGCAAGTATTTGAATGTAAATCATTTGTTTCGCGCGGATTTGAAGCTAAACCTTCTACATCGCATTGGATTGAAGCTAAATCATGTGTTTCGCATGTATTTGAAGCTAGCTCCTTTGTTTCGCATGCGGTTGTAGCTAAATCATGTACATCACAAGTAGTTGAAGCTAAACCATTTGTTTCGCATTGATTTGAAGCTAAACCTTCTACATCGCATTGATTTGTAGCTAAATCATTTGATCCCCTTGGATATGAAGCTAAATCATGTGTTTCGCATGGATTTGAAGCTAACTCGTTCGTTTCGCCTGCATATGAAGCTATATCACTTATATCGCAAGTAGTTGAAGCTAAATCATTTGTATCTCATGGATTTGAAGCTAAGTCTTCTACTTCGCACTGATATCAAAATAAATCATGTGTTTCCATGGATTTCAAGCTAACGCTATTGTTTCGCCTGCATTTGAAACTATATCATTTATATCGCAAGTATTTGAAGATAAACCAGTTGCTTCGCATTGATTTGAAGCTAAGCCTTCTACACCGCATTGATTTGAAGTTAAATCATGTGCTTCGCTTGGATTTGGGACTAACTCGTTTGTTTCGCATCTAGTTGAAACGAAGTCATGTACATCACAAGTATTTGAAACTAAACCATTTGATTCGAATGGATATGAAGCTAAGCCTTCTACCTCGCATTCATATGAAGCTAAATCATGTGTTTCGCATGGATTTGAAACTAACACGTTTGTTTCTAATGCAGTTGAATCTAAATCATGTATATCACAAGTATTTGAAACCAAACTATTTGTTCCGCATGGATTTGAAACTAAGCCTTCTACTTCGCATTGTTTTGGATCTAAACCATCTGTTTCGCAAGGATTTGAAGCTAACTCGGTTGTTTCGCATGCAGTTGAAGCTATATCACTTATATTCGCAAGTATTTGATGCTAAATCTTTCGTTTCGCATGATCTTGAATCTAAGCCTTATACTTCGAATTGATTTGAAGATAATTCATGTGTCTCGCATGGATTTGAAACTTACTCATTTGTTTCGCCTGCATTGAAGCTATATCACTTATATCGCAAGTATTTGATGCTAAATCATTTGTTTCGCATGGATTTGAAGCTAAGCCTACTACTTCGCATGAATTTGAAGCTAAAACATGTATTTGGCCTGGATTTGAAGCGAACTCGTTTGTTTCGCATGGATTTGAAGCTACAACTTCTACTTCGCATTGATTTGAAGCTGCATACTGTGTTTCGCTTGAATTTGAAACTAACGCGTTTGTTTGGCATGCAGTTGTAGCTAAATCATGTATATCACAAGTATTTGAAGCTAAACGATTTGGGTCACATGGATTTGAAACTAAGCCTTCTACTTCACATTGATTTGAAGTTAAATCTTGTGTTTCACATGGATTTGAAGCTACCTCGTTTGTTTCGCATGCAGTTGAAGCTAAATCATGTATATCATAGGTATCTGCGGCTAAACAATTTGTTTCGCATGTATTTGATGCTAAACCACGTGTTTCGCCTAAATTTGAAGATAAATCATGTGTTTCGCATGCATTTGTAGCTTAATCATGTGTTTTGCATGAATTTGAAGCTAACTCATTTGTTTCGCCTGCATTTGAAGCTATATCACTTATATCGCAAGTATTTGAAGGTAAATCAGTTGTTTCGCATGGATGTGAAACTAAGTCTTCTACTTCGCATTGATTGGAAGCTAACTCATGTGTTTCACATGAATTTGAAGCTAACTTGTTTGTTTCGACTGCAGTTGAAGCTAAATCATGTATATCCGAAGTATTTGAAGCTAAATCATTCGTTTCGCATGGATTTGAATCTAAGCCTTCTAATTCGCATTGTCTTGAAGCTAAATAATGTATTTCGCGTGGATTCGAAGTTAACTCGTCTGTTTCGCATGCAGCTGATGCTAAATCATGTATATCCCAAGTATTTGAAGCTAAACAATTTGTTTCGCATGGATTTGCAGATATGCCTTCTACTTCGCATTGATTTGAAGTTAAATCATGTGATCCGCATGGATTTGACGATAACTCTTTTGTTTCGCCTGCATTTGAAGCTATATTACTTATATCGCAAGTATTTGAAGCTAAATCATTTGTTTCGTGCGGATTTCAAGATAAACCTTCTACATCGCATTGATTTGAAGCTAAATCATGTGTTTCGCATGTATTTGAAGCTAACTCGTATGTTTCGCATGCAGTTGAAGCTAAATCATGTATATCACAAGTAGTTGAAGCTAAACCATTTGTTTCGCATGGATTTGAAGCTAAGCCTTCTACTTCGCACTGATTTGAATCCAATTCATTTGAGTCGCATAGATTTGAAACTAAGTCTTCTACTTCGCATTAATATGAAGTTAAATCATGTGTTTAGCATGGATTTGAAGCTAACATGTTTGTTTCGCATGCAGTTGGTGCTAAATAATGTAAATCACAAGTTTTTGAAGCTAAACCATTTGATTCGCAAGAATATGGAGCTAAACCATGTGTTTCGGATGAATTTGCAGCTAAATCATGTGTTTTGCAATTCATTTGACGCTAAATCATGTGTTTCGCATGGATTTGAAGCTAACTCGTTTATTTCGCATGCAGTTGGTGCTAAATCATGTAAATCACAAGTATTTGAAGCTAAACCATTTGATTCGCATGGATTTGAAGCTAAGCCTTCTACTTCGCACAGATTTGAATCCAATTCATTTGTGTCGCATAGATTTGAAACTAAGTCTTCTACTTCGCATTTGTATGAAGTTAAATCATGTGTTTAGCATGGATTTGAAGACATATCACTTATATTCGCAAGTATTTGAAGCTAAACCGCTCGTATCGAATGGATCTGAATCTAAGCCTTCTACTTCGCATGAATTTGAAGCTATATCATGTGTTTGGCCTGGATTTGAAGCGAACTCGTTTGTTTCGCATGCAGTTGAAGGTAAATCACGTATATCACAAGCATTTGAAGCTAAACCATTTGTTTCGCATGGATTTGAAGAAAAGCCTTCAAGTTCGCATTGATTTGAAGCTAAACCATGTGTTACGCATGAATATTAAGCAAAACCATGTGTTTCGCATGAATATTAAGCTAAACCATGTGTTTCGCATGAATATTAAGCTAAACCATGTGTTTCCCATGAAATTGAAGCTAACTCGGTTATTTCGCCGGCATTTGATGCTATATCACTTATATCGGAATTATCTGAAGATAAATCAATTGTTTCTCATGTAATTGCAGCTTAGCCTTCTATTTCGCATTGATTTGAAGCTAAATAATATCATTCGCATTGATTTGAATTTAACTCGTTTGTTTCGAATGCAGTTGAAGCTATATCATTTATATTCGCCAGTATTTGATCCAAAATCATTCGATTCGCGTGGATTTGAAGCTAAACCTTCTACTTCGCATTGATTTGAAGCTGCATCATGTATTTCGCTTGTATTTGAAACTAACACGTTTGTTTGGCATGCAGTTGAAGCTAAATCATGTATATCACAAGTTTTTGAAGATAAACCAGTTGCTTCGCATTGATTTGAAGGTAATCCTTTTACTTCGCATTGATTGGAAGCTAAATCACGTGTTTTGCATTGATTTGAAGCAAAGCCTTCTACATCGCATTGTTTTGAAGCTAAATCATGTGTTTCGCGTGGATTTGAAGGTAACTCGTTTGTTTCGTATGCATTTGAAGCTATACCAACTATATCCCAAGTGTTTGAAGCTCAATCATTTGTTTCGCATGGATTTGAAGCTAAAGCTTCTACATCGCATTGATTTGAAGCTAAATCATGTGTTTCGCATGGATTTGAAGCTAACTCGTTTGTTTCGCAGGCAGTTGTAGCTAAATAATATATATCACAAGTATTTCTAGCTAAACCATTTGTTTCGCATGGATTCGAAGCTAAGCCTTTTACTTCGCATTGATTTGATGCTAAATCATTTGTTTCGCATGGATTTGAAGCTAAATCTTCTACATCGCATTGATTTGAAGCTACATCAGGCGTTTCGCGTGGATTTGAAGGTAACTCGTTTGTTTCATATGCAGTTGAAGCTATATCACCTTTATCCCAAGTGTTTTAAGCTCAATCATTTGTTTCGCATGGATTTGAAGCTAAACCTTCTACATCACATTGATTTGAAGCTAACTCATGTATTTCGCGTGGATTTGAAGGTAACTCGTTTGTTTCGCATGCATTTGAAGCTATACCAACTATATCCCAAGTGTTTGAAGCTCAATCATTTGTTTCGCATGGATTTGAAGCTAAACTTTCTACATCCCATGGATTTGAAGCTAAATCATGTGTTTGGCATGGATTTGAAGCTAAGCCTTCTACTTCGCATTGATTGGATCCTAAATCACGTGTTTTGCATGGATTTGAAGCTAAGCCTTCTACATCGCATTGATTTGAAGCTAAATCATGTGTTTCGCGTGGATTTGAAGGTAACTCGTTTGTTTCGCATGCAGTTGAAGCTAAATCACGTCTTTCACAAGTATTTGAAGATGAACCATTTAAATCGCATGGCTTTGAACCTGAGCCTTCTACATCGCACTGATTTGCACCTAAATAATGTGTTTCGCATGCAGTTGAAGCTAAACCTTCTACATCCCATGGATTTGAAGCTAAATCATGTGTTTGGCATGGATTTGAAGCTAAGCCTTCTACTTCGCATTGATTGGATCCTAAATCGCGTGTTTTGCATGGATTTGAAGCTAAGCCATCTACATCGCATTGATCTGAAGCTGAATTATGTGTTTCGCGTGGATTTGAAACTAACACGTTTGTTTGGCATGCAGTTGAAGCTAAATCATGTATATCACAAGTATTTGAAGATAAACCAGTTGCTTCGCATTGATTTGAAGGTAATCCTTTTACTTCGCATTGATTGGAAGCTAAATCACGTGTTTTGCATTGATTTGAAGCTAAGCCTTCTACATCGCATTGATTTGAAGCTAAATCATGTGTTTCGCGTGGATTTGAAGGTAACTCGTTTGTTTCGCATGCATTTGAAGCTATACCAACTATATCCCAAGTGTTTGAAGCTCAATCATTTGTTTCGCATGGATTTGAAGCTAAAGCTTTTACATCGCATTGATTTGAAGCTAAATCATGTGTTTCGCATGGATTTTAAGCTAACTCGTTTGTTTCGCAGGCAGTTGTAGCTAAATAATGTATATCACAAGTATTTGTAGCTAAACCATTTGCTTCGCATGTATTTGAAGCTAAGCCTTCTACTTCGCATTGATTTGAAGCTAAATCATATGTTTCGCATAGAATTGAAGCTACCTCGTTTGTTCCTACTACTTTTGAAGCTATATCACTTATATCGCAAGTATTTGAAGCTAAATCATATGTGTCGCATGGATTTGAAGCTGAACCTTCTACATCGAATTGATTTGAAGCAAAATCTTGTGTATCGCTTGGATTTGAAGCTAAACCTTCTACATCGCATTGATTTGAAGCTAAATCATGTGTTTCGCATGGATTTGAAGCTAACTTGTTTGTTTCGCATGCAGTTGTAGCTAAATAATATATATCACAAGTATTTCTAGCTAAACCATTTGTTTCGCATGGATTCGAAGCTAAGCCTTTTACTTCGCATTGATTTGATGCTAAATCATTTGTTTCGCATGGATTTGAAGCTAAATCTTCTACATCGCATTGATTTGAAGCTACATCAGGCGTTTCGCGTGGATTTGAAGGTAACTCGTTTGTTTCGCATGCAGTTGAAGCTATATCACCTTTATCCCAAGTGTTTTAAGCTCAATCATTTGTTTCGCATGGATTTGAAGCTAAACCTTCTACATCACATTGATTTGAAGCTAACTCATGTATTTCGCGTGGATTTGAAGGTAACTCGTTTGTTTCGCATGCATTTGAAGCTATACCAACTATATCCCAAGTGTTTGAATCTCAATCATTTGTTTCGCTTGGATTTGAAGCTAAACTTTCTACATCGCATGGATTTGAAGCTAACTCGTTTGTTTCGCAGGCAGTTGTAGCTAAATGATGTATATCACAAGTATTTGTAGCTAAACCATTTGTTTCGCATGTATTTGAAGCTAAGCCTTCTACTTCGCATTGATTTGAAGCTAAATCAATTGTTTCGCATAGAATTGAAGCTACCTCGTTTGTTCCTCCTGCTTTTGAAGCTATATCACTTATATCGCAAGTATTTGAAGCTAAATCATATGTGTCGCATGGATTTGAAGCTGATCCTTCTACATCGCATTGATTTGAAGAGAAATCATGTGTTTCGCATGGATTTGAAGCTAACTCGTTTGTTTCGCATGCATTTGAAGATGTATCCCTCATATTCGCAAGTATTTGAAGCTAAATCTTTCGTTTCGCATTGATTTGAAATTAAATCATGTGTTTCGAGTGGACTTGAAGCTAACTCGTTGGTTTCGCATGCAGTTGAAGCTAAATCATGTCTTTCACAAGTATTTGAAGATAAACCATTTGTTCCGCCTGGATTTGAAGCTAAGCCGTCTACTTCTCATTGACATCAAGCTAAATCATGTGTTTCTTAGTGATTTGAAGCTGAATCATGTGTTCCGCACGGGATTGAAGTTAACTCGTTTGTTTCGCCTGCATTTGAAGCCATATCACATATATCGCAAGTATTAAAAGCAAAATCATTTGTTTCGCACGGTTTCGTAGCTAAGCTTCCTACTTCGAAAATGATTGGAATCTAAATCATGTGTTTCGCATGGGTTTGAAGCTACCTTGTTTGTTCCGCATGCAGTTGAAGCTACATCATGTTTATCACAAGTATTTGATGCTAAATCATTTGTTTCGCATGGATTTGAAGCTAAGCCTTCTACATCCCATGGATTTGAAGCTAAATCATGTGTTTGGCATGGATTTGAAGCTAAGCCTTCTACTTCGCATTGATTGGATCCTAAATCACGTGTTTTGCATGTATTTGAAGCTAAGCCTACTACTTCGCATTGATTTGAAGCTAAATCATTTGTTTCGCATAGAATTGAAGCTACCTCGTTTGTTCCTCCTGCTTTTGAAGCTATATCACTTATATCGCAAGTATTTGAAGCTAAATCATATGTGTCGCATGGATTTGAAGCTGATCCTTCTACATCGCATTGATTTGAAGAGAAATCATGTGTTTCTCATGGATTTGGAGCTAAGCCTTCTACGTCGCATTGATTTGCATTTGAATCTTTATCACTTACATCGCAAGTATTTGATGCCAAAATCATTTGCTTCGCACGTATTTGAAACTAAACCTTTTACTTCGCAATGATTTGAAGCTAAATCATGTGTATCGCATGGATTTGGAGCTAAGCCTTCTACGTCGCATTGATTTGCATCTAAATCATGTGTTTCGCATGGATTTGAAGCTAACTCGTTTGTTTCGCTTGCATTTGAAGCTGTATTCCTTATATTCGCAAGTATTTGAAGCTAAATCATTTGTTCCTCATGGATTTAGGGCTCAGCCTTATACATCGAATTGATTTGAAGCTAAATCATGTGTTGCGCGTGGACTTGAAGCTAATTCGTTGAATTCGCATGCACTTGAAGCTGTATCCCCCATATTCGCAAGTATTTGAAGCTAAATCATTCGGTTCGTATGGGGTTGAAGCTAAGCATTCTACTTCGTATTTATTTGAACGCAAATCATGTGTTTCGCATGGATCTGTAGCTAACTCGTTTGTTTCGCCTGCGTTTGCAGCTACGTCACTTATATTCGCAAGTAATTGTAGCTAATTCTTTCGTTTCGCATGGATTTGAAGCTAATCCTTCTAATTCGCATTGTTTTGAAGCAAAATAATGTGTTTCTCGTGGATTCGGAGCTATCTCGTTTGTTTCGCCTACAGTTGAATCTATATCACTTATATCACAAGTATTTGAAGCATAACCATTTGTTCCGCATGGATTTGAAGCTACGCCTTCTACGTCGCATTGATTTGAAGCTAAATCATCTGTTTTGCTTGGATTTTGAGCTAACACGTTTGTTCCTCCTGCTTTTGAAGCTATATCACTTATATCGGAAGTTTTTGAAGCTAAATCATATGTGTCGTATGGATTTGAAACTGAACCAACTACATCGCATTGATTTGAAGCTAAATCATGTGTATCGCATGGATTTGGAGCTAAACCTTCTACATCGCATTGATTTGAAGCTAAATCATGTGTTTCGCATGGATTTAAAGCTAACTCGTTTGATTCGCATGCAGTTGAAGCTAACTCGTTTGTTTCGCATGCAGTTGTAGCTAAATAATGTATATCACAAGTATTTGTAGCTCAACCATTTGTTTCGCATGGATTTGAAGCTAAACCTTCTACATCCCATGGATTTGAAGCTAAATCATGTGTTTGGCATGGATTTGAAGCTAAGCCTTCTACTTCGCACTGATTGGATCCTAAATCACGTGTTTTGCATGGATTTGAAGCTAAGCCTTCTACATCGCATTGATTTGAAGCTAAATCATGTGTTTCGCATGGAATTGAAACTACCGCGTTTGTTCCTCTAGCTTTTGAAGCTATATCACTTATATCGGAAGTATTTGATGCTAAATCATATGTGTCGTATGGATTTGAAGCTGAACCTTCTACATCGCATTGATTTGAAGCTAAATCTAGTGTATCGCATGGATTTGATGCTAAACCTTCTACATCGCATTGATTTGATGCTAAATCATGTGTTTTGCATGGATTTGAAGCTATCTCGTTTGTTTCGCTTGAAGTTGAATATATATCACTTATATCACAAGTATTTCAAGCATAACCATTTGTTCCGCATGGAGTTGAAGGTAAGCCTTCTACTTCGCATTGATTGGATCCTAAATCACGTGTTTTGCATGGATTTGAAGCTGAGTCTTCTACTTCGCATTGATTTGAAGCTGAATCATTTGTTTCGCATGGAATTGAAGCTACCTCGTTTGTTGCTCCTGCTTTTGAAGCTATATCACTTATATCGCAAGTATTTGAAGCTAAATCATATGTGTCGCATGGATTTGAAGCTCAACCTTCTACATCGCATTGATTTGAAGCTAAGTTTTGTGTATCGCATGGATTTGAAGCTAAACCTTCTACATCGCATTGATTTGCTGCTAAATTATGTGTTTCGCATGGATTTGAAGCTAACTCGTTTGTTTCGCCTGCAGTTGAATCTACATCACTTATATCGCAAGTATTTGTAGCTAAATCATGTGTATCGCGTGGATTTTGAAGTTAACTCGTTTGTTTCGCATGCAGTTGAAGCTAAATCATGTATATGACAAGTATTTGAAGCTAAACCATTTGTTTCGCATGTATGTGAATCTAAATCATGTGTTTACCATGACAATGAACCTAAATTATGTGTTGCCCATGGATTTGAAGCTTAATCATGTGTTTTGCATGGATTTGAAGCTAAGTCTTCTACTTCGCATTGATTTGAAGCTAAATCGTGTGTCGCATTGATTTGAAGCTAACTCGTATGTTTCGCCTGTATTTAAAGCTATATCATTTATATCGCAAATATTTGTAGATAAATCATTTGATTCGCATGAATTTAAAGCTAAATAACGTGCTTCGCAAATCGTTTTTTTGGCCAGCATTTGAAGCTATAACTTTTGCATCGCAAGTATTTGAAAGTTACTCATTTATTTTGCATGGAATTGAAGCTAATCCTTCAACCACGCATTGATATGAAGCTAAATCATGTGTTTCGCTTGGATTTGAATCTAACTCGTTTGTTTCTCATGCAGTTGAAGCTGATTCATGTATATCACAAGTATTTTAAGCCAAACTATTTGTTTCGCATGGATTTGAAGCTAAGCCTTCTACTTCGCATTGATTTGAAGCTAAATCATTTGTTTCACATGGAATTGAAGCTACCTCGTTTGTTCCTCCAGCTCTTGAAGTTATATCACTTATATCGCAAGTATTTGAAGCTAAATCATATGTGTTGCATGGAGTTGAAGCTGAACCTTCTACATCGCATTGATTTGAGGCTAAATCTTGTGTATCGCATGGTTTTGAAGCTAAACCTTCTTTATCGCATTGATTTGCAGCTTAATCGTGTGTTTCGCATGGATTTGAAGCTAACTCGTTCGTTGCGCATGCAGTTAAATCTAAATAACGTATATCACAAGTATTTGATGTTAAACCATTTGTTTCGCATGGATTTGAAGCTAAGCCTTCTACTTCGCATTGATTGGATCCTAAATCACGTGTTTTGCATGGATTTGAAGCTAGGCCTTCTACATCGCATTGATTTGAAGCTAAATCATGTGTTTCGAGTGGATTTCAAGGTAACTCGTTTGTTTCGCATGCAGTTGAAGCTATATCACCTATATCCCAAGTGTTTGAAGCTCAATCATTTGTTTCGCATGGATTTGAAGCTAAACCTTCTACATCGCATTCATTTGAACCAATTCATGTGTTTCGCGTGGATTTGAGGTAACTCGATTGTTTCGCATGCACTTGAAGCTATATCACCTTTATCCCAAGTGTTTGAAGCTCAATCATTTGTTTCACATGGATTTGAAGCTAAACCTTCTACATCGCATTGATTTGAAGCTAAATCATGTGTTTCGCATGGATTTGAAGCTAACTCGTTTGTTTCGCATGCAGTTGTAGCTAAATAATGTATATCACAAGTATTTGTAGCTAAACCATTTGTTTCGCATGTATTTGAAGCTAACTCGTTCGTTGCGCATACAGTTAAATCTAAATAACGTATATCACAAGTATTTGAAGCTAAACCATTTGTTTCGCATGGATTTGAAGCTAAGCCTTCTACTTCGCATTAATTGGAAGCTAAATCACGTGTTTTGCATGGATTTGAAGCTGAACCTTCTACATCGCATTGATTTGCAAATGAATTCTGTGTTTCGCATGGATTTGAAGCTAACTCGTTCGTTTCGCCTCTATTTGAATCTATATCACTTATATCGCAAGTATTTGAAGCTAAATCATGTGTTTCGCTTGGATTTGCAGCTCAACCTTCTACATCGCATTCATTTGAACCAATTCATGTGTTTCGCGTGGATTTGATGGTAACTCGTTTGTTTCGCATGCACTTGAAGCTATATCACCTTTATCCCAAGTGTTTGAAGCTCAATCATTTGTTTCGCATGGATTTGAAGCTAAACCTTCTACATCGCATTGATTTGAAGCTAAATCATGTGTTTCGCATGGATTTGAAGCTAACTCGTTTGTTTCGCATGCAGTTGTAGCTAAATAATGTATATCACAAGTATTTGTAGCTAAACCATTTGTTTCGCATGTATTTGAAGCTAACTCATTTGTCTCTCCTGCATTTGAAGCTACATCACTTATATCGCAAGTATTTGAATGAAAATCTTTCGTTTCGCATGGATTTGAAGCTAAATCATGTGTTTCGCTTGGACTCGAAAATAACTCGCTTGTTTCGCATGCATTTGAAGCTCTACCATTTATACTGCAAGTATTTGAAGCTAAATCATTCGCTTCGCATGGATTTGAAGGTAACTCGTTTGTTTCGCACGCAGTTGAAGCTATACCACCTATATCCCAAGTGTTTGAAGCTCAATCATTTGTTTCGCATGGATTTGAAGCTAAACCTTCTACATCGCATTGATTTGAAGCTAAATCATGTGTTTCGCATGGGATTTGAAGCTAACTCGTTTGTTTCGCATGCAGTTGTAGCTAAATAACGTATATCACAAGTATTTGTAGCTAAACCATTTTGTTTCGCATGGATTTGAAGCTAAGCCTTCTACTTCTCATTAATTGGAAGCTAAATCACGTGTTTTGCATGGATTTGAAGCTGAACCTTCTACATCGCATTAATTTGCAAATGAATCATGTGTTTCGCATGGATTTGAAGCTAACTCGTTCGTTTCGCCTGTATTTGAATCTATATCACTTATATCGCAACTATTTGAAGCTAAATCATGTGTTTCGCTTGAAATTGAAGCTAAACCTTCTACATCGCATTCATTTGAACCAATTCATGTGTTTCGCGTGGATTTGAAGGTAACTCGTTTGTTTCGCATGCAGTTGAAGCTATATCACCTTTATCCCAAGTGTTTGAATCTCAATCATTTGTTTCGCATGGATTTGAAGCTAAACCTTCTACATCGCATTGATTTTAAGCAAAATCTTGTGTATCGCATGGATTTGAAGCTAAACCTTCTACATCCCATGGATATGAAGCTAAATCATGTGTTTGGCATGGATTTGAAGCTAAACCTTCTACATCGCATTGATTTGCTGCTGAATCATGTGTCGCATGGATTTGAACCTAACTAATTGCGTCGCATGCAGTTGAAGCTAAATCATGTATATCACAAGTATTTGAATCTAAACCATTTGATTCGCATGGGATTTGATGCTAAGCATTCTACTTCACACTGATTTGAAACTAAATCTTGTGTTTCGCTTGGAATTGAAGCTAAACCTTCTACATCGCATTCATTTGAACCAATTCATGTGTTTCGCGTGGATTTGAAGGTAACTCGTTTGTTTCGCATGCAGTTGAAGCTATATCACCTTTATCCCAAGTGTTTGAATCTCAATCATTTGTTTCGCATGGATTTGAAGCTAAACCTTCTACATCGCATTGATTTGAAGCTAAATCATGTGTTTCGCGTGGATTTGAAGGTAACTCGTTTGTTTTGCATGCAGTTGAAGCTATATCACTTATATCGCAAGTATTTGATGCTAAATCATGTGTATCGCGTGGATTATGAAGCTAACTCGTTTGTTTCGCATGCAGTTTGTAGCTAAATAATGTATATTACAAGTATTTGTAGCTAAACCATTTGTTTCGCTTGGATTTGAAGCTAAGCCTTCTACTTCGCATTGATTTGAAGCTAAATCATGTGTTTCGCATGGATTTGAAGCTACCTCGTTTGTTCCTCCAGCTTTTGAAGCTATATCAATTATATAGCAAGTATGTGAAGCTAAATCATTTGTTTCTCATGGATTTGAAGCTAAACCTTCTACATCCCATGGATTTGAAGCTAAATCATATGTGTCGCATGGATTTGAAGCTGAACCTTCTACATCGCATTGATTTGAAGCTAAATCTTGTGTATCGCATGGATTTGAAGCTAAACCTTCTACATCCCATTGATTTGAAGCTAAATCATGTGTTTCGCATGGATTTGAAGCTAACTCGTTCGTTTCGTATGCAGTTGTAGCTAAATAATGTATATCACAAGTATTTGTAGCTAAACCATTTGTTTGGCATGGATTTGTAGCTAAGCCTTCTACTTCGCATTCAGTTGCAGCTAAATTATGTGTTTCGCATGGATTTGAAGCTAACTCGTTCGTTGCGCATGCAGTTAAATCTAAATAATGTATATCACAAGTATTTGAAGCTAAACCATTTGTTTCGCATAGATTTGAAGCAAAGCCTTCTACTTCGCATTAATAGGAAGCTAAATCACGTGTTTTGCATGGATTTGAAGGTAAACCTTCTACATCGCATTGATTTGAAGCTAAATCATGTGTTTCGCATGGATTTGAAGCTAGCTCGTTTGTTTCGCATGCAGTTGAAGCTAAATCATGTCTTTCACAAGTATTTGAAGATGAACCATTTGAATCGCATTGATTTGAACATGAGTCTACTACTTCGCACTGATTTGCAGCTAAATAATGTTTTTCGCATGGAATTGAAGCTACCTCGTTTGTTCCTCCTGCTTTTGAAGCTATATCACTTATATCGCAAGTATTTGAAGCTAAATCATATGTGTCGCATGGATTTAAAGCTGAACCTACTACATCGCATTGATTTTAAGCAAAATCTTGTGTATCGCATGGATTTGAAGCTAAACCTTCTACATCCCATGGATATGAAGCTAAATCATGTGTTTGGCATGGATTTGAAGCTAAACATTCTACATCGCATTGATTTGCTGCTGAATCATGTGTCGCATGGATTTGAACCTAACTAATTGCGTCGCATGCAGTTGAAGCTAAATCATGTATATCACAAGTATTTGAATCTAAACCATTTGATTCGCATGGGATTTGATGCTAAGCACTCTACTTCACACTGATTTGAAGCTAAATCATGTGTCTCGCTTGGATTTGAAGCAAAGCCTTCTACTTCGAATTGATTTGAAGCTAAATCATGTGTTTCCCATGTATTTGAAGCTGACTCGTTTGTTTAGCATGCAGTTGGAGCTATATCATGTATACGACAAGTATTTGAAGCTAAACCATTTGTTTCGCATGTATGTGAAGCTAAATCATGTGTCTACCATGACAATGAACCTAAATCATGTGTTGACCATGGATTTGAAGCTTAATCATGTGTTTTGCATGGATTTGAATCTAACTTGATTGTATCCTCAGCATTTGAAGTTACTTCATTTATATCGCAAGTATTTGAAGCTAAATCATATGTGTTTCGCTTGGATTTGAAGCTAAACCTTCTACATCGCATTGATTTGAAGCTAAATCATGTGTTTCGCATGGATTTGAAGCTAAACCTTCTACATCGCATTGATTTGAAGCTAAATCATGTGTTTCGCATGGATTTGAAGCTAACTCGTTTGTTTCGCATGCAGTTGTAGCTAAATAGTGTATATCACGAGTATTTGTAGCTAAATCATTTGTTTCTCATGGATTTGTAGCTAAGCCTGCTACTTCGCATTGATTTGAAGCTGAATCATTTGTTTCGCATAGAACTGAAGCTACCTCGTTTGTTCCTTCTGCTTTTGAAGCTATATCACTTATATCGCAAGTATTTGAAGCTAAATCACATGTGTCGCATGGATTTGAAGCTGAACCTTCTACATCGAATTGATTTGAAGCTAAATCTTGTGTATCGCATGGATTTGAAGCTAAACCTTCTACATCGCATTGATTTGCAGCTAAATCATGTGTTTCGCATGGATTTGAAGCTAACTCGTTCGTTGCGCCTGTATTTGAATCTATATCACTTATATCGCAACTATTTGAAGCTAAATCATGTGTTTCGCTTGGATTTGAAGCTAAACCTTCTACATCGCATTCATTTGA
Organism: Megalopta genalis; assembly: GCF_051020955.1. Lineage (NCBI taxonomy): Eukaryota > Metazoa > Arthropoda > Insecta > Hymenoptera > Halictidae > Megalopta > Megalopta genalis. The sequence continues at coordinate 223,887 of NW_027476211.1, read as the reverse complement.
ACCAATTCATGTGTTTCGCGTGGATTTGAAGGTAACTCGTTTGCTTCGCATGCACTTGAAGCTATATCACCTTTATCCCAAGTGTTTGAAGCTCAATCATTTGTTTCACATGGATTTGAAGCTAAACCTTCTACATCGCATTGATTTGAAGCTAACTCATTTGTTTCGCATAGAACTGAAGCTAAACCTTCTACATCGCATTGATTTAAAGCTAAACCATTTGTTTCGCATTGATTTGAAGCTAAGCCTTCTACTTCGCATTAATTGGAAGCTAAATCACGTGTTTTGCATGGATTTGAAGCTGAACCTTCTACATCGCATTGATTTGCAAATGAATTTTGTGTTTCGCATGGATTTAAACCTAACTCGTTCGTTTCGCCTCTATTTGAATCTATATCACTTATATCGCAAGTATTTGAAGCTAAATCATGTGTTTCGCTTGGATTTGCAGCTAAACCTTCTACATCGCATTCATTTGAACCAATTCATGTGTTTCGCGTGGATTTGAAGGTAACTCGTTTGTTTCGCATGCAGTTGAAGCTATATCACCTTTACCCCAAGTGTTTGAAGCTCAATCATTTGTTTCGCATGGATTTGAAGCTAAACCTTCTACATCGCATTGATTTTAAGCTAAATCATGTGTTTCGCATGGATCTGAAGCTAACTCGTTTGTTTCGCATGCAGTTATAGCTAAATAGTGTATATCACGAGTATTTGTAGCTAAATCATTTGTTTCGCATGGATTTGAAGCTAAGCCTACTACTTCTCATTGATTTGAAGCTAAATCATTTGTTTCGCATAGAACTGAAGCTACCTCGTTTGTTCCTCCTCCTTTTGAAGCTATATCACTTATATCGCAAGTATTTGAAGCTAAATCACATGTGTCGCATGGATTTGAAGTTGAACCTTCTACATCGAATTGATTTGAAGCTAAATCTTGTGTATCGCATGATTTGAAGCTAAACCTTCTACATCGCATTGATTTGCAGCTAAATCATGTGTTTCGCATGGATTTGAAGCTAACTCGTTCGTTGCGCCTGCAGTTGAATCTACATCACTTATATCGCAAGTATTTAAAGCTAAATCATGTGTATCGCGTGGATTTTGAAGCTAACTCGTTTGATTAGTCTGCATTTGATGCTATATCACTTATACGCCAAGTGTTTGAAACTAAATCATATGTTTCGCATGGATTTGGAGCTAAACCTTCTACATCGCATTGATTTGCAGCTAAATCATGTGTTTCGCTTGGAGTTTAAGCTAACACGTTTGTTTCACATGCAGTTGAAGCTAAATCACGTATATCACAAGTATTTGGAGCTGAACCATTCGTTTCGCATCAATATTAAGCTAAACATGTGTTTCGCATGATTTTGTATCTAAATCATGTTTTTCACAAGTATTTGAAGCCGAACCATTAGATTCGCATGGATTTGAAGCTACCCCTTCTACTTCGCATTGATTTGAAGCTAAATCAAGTGTTACGCATGTATTTGAAGCTAACTCATTTGTCTCTCCTGCATTTGAAGCTATATCACTTATATCGCAAGTATTTGAATGAAAATCTTTCGTTTCGCATGGATTTGAAGCTAAATCATGCTTTTGGCATGGATTTGAAGCTAACTCGTTTGTATCGCATGCAGTTGTAGCTAAATAATGTATATCACAAGTATTTGTAGCTAAATCATTTGTTTCGCATGGATTTGAAGCTAAGCCTACTACTTCTCATTGATTTGAAGCTAAATCATTTGTTTCGCATAGAACTGAAGCTACCTCGTTTGTTCTCCTCCTTTTGAATCTATATCACTTATATCGCAACTATTTGAAGCTAAATCATGTGTTTCGCTTGGATTTGAAGCTAAACCTTCTACATCGCATTCATTTGAACCAATTCATGTGTTTCGCATGGATTTGAAGCTAACTCGTTCGTTTCGCCTCTATTTTGAATCTATATCACTTATATCGCATTCATTTGAACCAATTCATGTGTTTCGCGTGGATTTGAAGGTAACTCGTTTGTTTCGCATGCAGTTGAAGCTATATCACCTTTACCCCAAGTGTTTGAAGCTCAATCATTTGTTTCGCATGGATTTGAAGCTAAACCTTCTACATCGCATTGATTTTAAGCTAAATCATGTGTTTCGCATGGATCTGAAGCTAACTCGTTTGTTTCGCATGCAGTTGTAGCTAAATAGTGTATATCACGAGTATTTGTAGCTAAATCATTTGTTTCGCATGGATTTGAAGCTAAGCCTACTACTACTCATTGATTTGAAGCTAAATCATTTGTTTCGCATAGAACTGAAGCTACCTCGTTTGTTTCGCATGCAGTTGTAGCTAAATAGTGTATATCACCAGTATTTGTAGCTAAATCATTTGTTTCGCATGGATTTGAAGCTAAGCCTACTACTTCTCATTGATTTGAAGCTAAATCATTTGTTTCGCATAGAACTGAAGCTACCTCGTTTGTTCCTCCTCCTTTTGAAGCTATATCACTTATATCGCAAGTATTTGAAGCTAAATCACATGTGTCGCATGGATTTGAAGCTGAACCTTCTACATCGAATTGATTTGAAGCTAAATCTTGTGTATCGCATGGATTTGAAGCTAAACCTTCTACATCGCATTGATTTGCAGCTAAATCATGTGTTTCGCATGGATTTGAAGCTAACTCGTTTGTTGCGCCTGCAGTTGAATCTACATCACTTATATCGCAAGTATTTGAAGCTAAATCATGTGTATCGCGTGGATTTTGAAGCTAACTCGTTCGTTGCGCCTGCAGTTGGATCTACATCACTTATATCGCAAGTATTTGAAGCTAAATCGTGTGTATCGCGTGGATTTTGAAGCTAACTCGTTTGATTAGTCTGCATTTGAAGCTATATCACTTATACGCCAAGTGTTTGAAACTAAATCATTTGTTTCGCATGGATTTGGAGCTAAACCTTCTACATCGCATTGATTTGCAGCTAAATCATGTGTTTCGCTTGGAGTTTAAGCTAACACGTTTGTTTCACATCCAGTTGAAGCTAAATCACGTATATCACAAGTATTTGGAGCTGAACCATTCGTTTCGCATCAATATTAAGCTAAACCATGTGTTTCGCATGATTTTGAATCTAAATCATGTTTTTCACAAGTATTTGAAGCCGAACCATTAGATTCGCATGGATTTGAAGCTACCCCTTCTACTTCGCATTGATTTGAAGCTAAATCATGTGATTCGCATGTATTTGAAGCTAACTCATTTGTCTCACTCTCCTGCATTTGAAGCTATATCACTTATATCGCAAGTATTTGAATGAAAATCTTTCGTTTCGCATGGATTTGAAGCTAAATCATGCTTTTGGCATGGATTTGAAGCTAACTCGTTTGTTTCGCATGCAGTTGTAGCTAAATAATGTATATCACAAGTATTTGTAGCTAAATCATTTGTTTCGCATGGATTTGAAGCTAAGCCTTCTACTTCGCATTAATTGGAAGCTAAATCACGTGTTTTGCATGGATTTGAAGCTGAACCTTCTTCATCGCATTGATTTGCAAATGAATCATGTGTTTCGCATGGATTTGAAGCTAACTCGTTCGTTTCGCCTCTATTTGAATCTATATCACTTATATCGCAAGTATTTGAAGCTAAATCATATGTTTCGCTTGGATTTGCAGCTAAACCTTCTACATCGCATTCATTTGAACCAATTAATGTGTTTCGCGTGGATTTTGAAGCTAACTCGTTCGTTTCGCCTGTATTTGAATCTATATCACTTATATCGCAACTATTTGAAGCTAAATCATGTGTTTCGCTTGGATTTGAAGCTAAACCTTCTACATCGCATTCATTTGAACCAATTCATGTGTTTCGCATGGATTTGAAGCTAACTCGTTCGTTTCGCCTCTATTTGAATCTATATCACTTATATCGCAAGTATTTGAAGCTAAATCATGTGTTTCGCTTGGATTTGCAGCTAAACCTTCTACATCGCATTCATTTGAACCAATTCATGTGTTTCGCGTGGATTTGAAGGTAACTCGTTTGTTTCGCATGCAGTTGAAGCTATATCACCTTTACCCCAAGTGTTTGAAGCTCAATCATTTGTTTCGCATGGATTTGAAGCTAAACCTTCTACATCGCATTGATTTGAAGCTAAATCTTGTGTATCGCATGGATTTAAAGATAAACCTTCTACATCGCATTGATTTGATGCTAAATCATGTGTTTCGCATGGATTTGAAGCTAGCTCGTTTGTTTCGCATGCAGTTGAAGCTAAATCATGTCTTTCACAAGTATTTGAAGATGAACCATTTGAATCGCATTGATTTGAACATGAGTCTACTACTTCGCACAGATTTGCAGCTAAATAATGTGTTTCGCATGGAATTGAAGCTACCTCGTTTGTTCCTCCTGCTTTTGAAGCTATATCACTTATATTCGCAAGTATTTTATGCTAAATCATTCGTTTCGCATGGATTTGAATCTAACCCTTTTACTTCGCATTGATTTGAAGTTAAATCATGCGTTTCCCTTGGATTTGAAGCTGAATCGTTTTTTCCGCATGCAGTTGAATCTATATCATTTATATCGCAAGTATCTGAAGCTAAATTATTTGTTTCGCATGGATTTGAATCTAAACCTTCTACATCGCATTGATTTGAAGCTAAATCGTGTGTTTCGCATGGATTTGAATCTAAACCTTCTACATCGCATTGATTTGAAGCTAAATCGTGTGTTTCGCATGGATTTGAAGCTAAACCTTCTACATCGCATTGATTTTAAGCTAAATCATGTGTTTCGCATGGATCTGAAGCTAACTCGTTTGTTTCGCATGCAGTTGTAGCTAAATAGTGTATATCACGAGTATTTGTAGCTAAATCATTTGTTTCGCATGGATTTGAAGCTAAGCCTACTACTACTCATTGATTTGAAGCTAAATCATTTGTTTCGCATAGAACTGAAGCTACCTCGTTTGTTTCGCATGCAGTTGTAGCTAAATAGTGTATATCACGAGTATTTGTAGCTAAATCATTTGTTTCGCATGGATTTGAAGCTAAGCCTACTACTTCTCATTGATTTGAAGCTAAATCTTGTGTATCGCATGGATTTGAAGCTAAACCTTCTACATCGCATTGATTTGCAGCTAAATCATGTGTTTCGCATGGATTTGAAGCTAACTCGTTCGTTGCGCCTGCAGTTGAATCTACATCACTTATATCGCAAGTATTTGAAGCTAAATCATGTGTATCGCGTGGATTTTGAAGCTAACTCGTTTGATTAGTCTGCATTTGAAGCTATATCACTTATACGCCAAGTGTTTGAAACTAAATCTTGTGTATCGCATGGATTTGAAGCTAAACCTTCTACATCACATTGATTTGCAGCTAAATCATGTGTTTCGCATGTATTTGAATTTAACGCGTTTGTTTCGCATGCAGTTGAATCTAAATCATGTCATTTACAAGTATTTGAAGATGAACCATTTGAATAGCATGGATTTGAACCTGAGCCTTCTACTTCGCACTGATTTGCAGATAAATAATCTGTTTCGCATGGATTTGAAGCTAACTCGTTCGTTGCGCATGCAGTTAAATCTAAATAACGTATATCACAAGTATTTGAAGCTAAAACATGTGTTTCGCATGGATTTGAAGCTAACTCATTTGTCTCTCCTGCATTTGAAGCTATATCACTTATAGCGCAAGTATTTGAAGTTAAACCATTCGTTTCGCATGGATTTGAATCTAATCCTTATAATTCGCATTGTCTTGAAGCTTAATAATGTATTTCGCGTGGATTCGAAGCTAGCTCGTCTGTTTCGAATACAGCTGAAGCTAAATCATGTATATCACAATTATTTGAATCTAAACCATTTGTATCGCATGTATGTGAAGCTAAATCATGTGTTTACCATGACAATGAACCTAAATCATGTGTTGCCCATGGATTTGAAGCTTAATCATGTGTTTTGCATGGATTTGAAGCTAACTTGATTGTATCCTCAACATTTTAAGTTACTTGATTTATATCGCAAGTATTTGAAGCTAAATCATATGTGTTTCGCTTGGATTTGAAGCTAAACCTTCTACATCGCATTGATTTGAAGCTAAATCATGTGTTTCGCATGGATTTGAAGCTGAACTTTCTACATCGCATTGATTTGAAGCTAAATCTTGTAAATCGCATGGATTTGAAGCTAAACCTTCTACATCGCATTGATTTGAAGCTAAATCATGTGTTTCGCATGGATTTGAAGGTAACTCGATTGTGTCGCATGCAGTTGAAGCTAAATCATGTATATCACAAGTATTTGAATCTGAACCATTTGATTCGCATGGGATTTGATGCTAAGCCTTCTACTTCACACTGATTTGATGCTGAATCATGTCTTTCGCATGGATTCGAAGCTAACTCGTTTGTTTCGCATGCAGTTGGAGCTATATCATGTATATGACATGTATTAGAAGCTAAACCATTTGTTTCGCATGTATGTGAAGCTAAATCATGTCTTTACCATGACAATGAACCTAAATCATGTGATGCCTATGGATTTGAAGCTTAATCATGTGTTTTGCATGGATTTGAATCTATCTTGATGGTATCCTCAGCACTTGAAGTTACTTCATTTATATCGCAAGTATTTGAAGCTAAATCATATGTGTTTCGCATGGATTTGAAGCTGAACCTTCTACATCGCATTGATTTGAAGCTAAATCTTGTGTATCGCATTGATTTGAAGCTAAACCTTCTACATCGCATTGATTTGAAGCTAAATCATTTGTTTCGCATGGATTTGAAGCTAACACTTCTACATCGCATTGATTTGAAGCTAAATCATGTGTTTCGCGTGGATTTGAAGGTAACTCGTTTGTTTCGCATGCAGTTGAAGCTATATCACCTTTATCCCAAGTGTTTGAAGCTCAATCATTTGTTTCGCGTGGATTTGAAGCTAAACCTTCTACATCGCATTGATTGGAAGCTAAATCTTGTGTATCGCATTGATTTGAAGCTAAACCTTCTACATCGCATTGATTTGAAGCTAAACCTTCTACATCGCATTGATTTGAAGCTAAAACATTTGTTTCGCATGGATTTGAAGCTAAACCTTCTACATCGCATTGATTTGAAGCTAAATCATGTGTTTCGCGTGGATTTGAAGTTAACTCGATTGTTTCGCATGCAGTTGAAGCTATATCACCTTTATCCCAAGTGTTTGAAGGTCAATCATTTGTTTCGCGTGGATTTGAAGCTAAACCTTCTACATCGCATTGATTTGAAGCTAAATCTTGTGTATCGCATGGATTTGAAGCTAAACCTTCTACATCGCATTGATTTGAAGCTAAATCATTTGTTTCGCATGGATTTGAAGCTAAACCTTCTACATCGCATTGATTTGAAGCTAAATCATGTGTTTCGCGTGGATTTGAAGGTAACTCGATTGTTTCGCATGCAGTTGAAGCTATATCACCTTTATCCCAAGTGTTTGAAGCTCAATCATTTGTTTCGCGTGGATTTGAAGGTAACTCGTCTGTTTCGAATACAGCTGAAGCTAAATCATGTATATCACAATTATTTGAATCTAAACCATTTGTATCGCATGTATGTGAAGCTAAATCATGTGTTTACCATGACAATGAACCTAAATCATGTGTTGCCCATGGATTTGAAGCTTAATCATGTGTTTTGCATGGATTTGAAGCTAACTTGATTGTATCCTCAACATTTTAAGTTACTTGATTTATATCGCAAGTATTTGAAGCTAAATCATATGTGTTTCGCTTGGATTTGAAGCTAAACCTTCTACATCGCATTGATTTGAAGCTAAATCATGTGTTTCGCATGGATTTGAAGCTGAACTTTCTACATCGCATTGATTTGAAGCTAAATCTTGTAAATCGCATGGATTTGAAGCTAAACCTTCTACATCGCATTGATTTGAAGCTAAATCATGTGTTTCGCATGGATTTGAAGGTAACTCGATTGTGTCGCATGCAGTTGAAGCTAAATCATGTATATCACAAGTATTTGAATCTGAACCATTTGATTCGCATGGGATTTGATGCTAAGCCTTCTACTTCACACTGATTTGATGCTGAATCATGTCTTTCGCATGGATTCGAAGCTAACTCGTTTGTTTCGCATGCAGTTGGAGCTATATCATGTATATGACAAGTATTAGAAGCTAAACCATTTGTTTCGCATGTATGTGAAGCTAAATCATGTCTTTACCATGACAATGAACCTAAATCATGTGATGCCTATGGATTTGAAGCTTAATCATGTGTTTTGCATGGATTTGAATCTATCTTGATGGTATCCTCAGCACTTGAAGTTACTTCATTTATATCGCAAGTATTTGAAGCTAAATCATATGTGTTTCGCATGGATTTGAAGCTGAACCTTCTACATCGCATTGATTTGAAGCTAAATCTTGTGTATCGCATTGATTTGAAGCTAAACCTTCTACATCGCATTGATTTGAAGCTAAATCATTTGTTTCGCATGGATTTGAAGCTAACACTTCTACATCGCATTGATTTGAAGCTAAATCATGTGTTTCGCGTGGATTTGAAGGTAACTCGTTTGTTTCGCATGCAGTTGAAGCTATATCACCTTTATCCCAAGTGTTTGAAGCTCAATCATTTGTTTCGCGTGGATTTGAAGCTAAACCTTCTACATCGCATTGATTGGAAGCTAAATCTTGTGTATCGCATTGATTTGAAGCTAAACCTTCTACATCGCATTGATTTGAAGCTAAAACATTTGTTTCGCATGGATTTGAAGCTAAACCTTCTACATCGCATTGATTTGAAGCTAAATCATGTGTTTCGCGTGGATTTGAAGTTAACTCGATTGTTTCGCATGCAGTTGAAGCTATATCACCTTTATCCCAAGTGTTTGAAGGTCAATCATTTGTTTCGCGTGGATTTGAAGCTAAACCTTCTACATCGCATTGATTTGAAGCTAAATCTTGTGTATCGCATGGATTTGAAGCTAAACCTTCTACATCGCATTGATTTGAAGCTAAATCATTTGTTTCGCATGGATTTGAAGCTAAACCTTCTACATCGCATTGATTTGAAGCTAAATCATGTGTTTCGCGTGGATTTGAAGGTAACTCGATTGTTTCGCATGCAGTTGAAGCTATATCACCTTTATCCCAAGTGTTTGAAGCTCAATCATTTGTTTCGCGTGGATTTGAAGGTAACTCGTTTGTTTCGCATACAGTTGAATCTATATCACCTTTATCCCAAGTGTTTGAAGCTCAATCATTTGTTTCGCGTGGATTTGAAGCTAAACCTTCTACATCGCATGGATTTGAAGCTAAACCTTCAACATCGCATTGATTTGAAGCTAAATCATGTGTTTCGCTTGAATTTGAAGCTAACTCGTTTGTTTCGCATGCAGTTGTAGGTAAATAATGTATATCACAAGTATTTCTAGCTAAACCATTTGTTTCGCATGGATTTGAAGCTAAGCCTTCTACTTCGCATTGATTTGAAGCTAAATCATTTGTTTCGCATGGATTTGAAGCTAAACCTTCTACATCGCATTGATTTGAAGCTAAATCATGTGTTTCGCGTGGATTTGAAGGTAACTCGGTCGTTTCGCATGCAGTTGAAGCTATATCACCTTTATCCCAAGTGTTTGAAGCTCAATCATTTGTTTCGCGTGGATTTGAAGCTAAACCTTCTACATCGCATTGATTTGAAGCTAAATCTTGTGTATCGCATGGATTTGAAGCTAAACCGTCTACATCGCATTGATTTGAAGCTAAATCATGTGTTTCGCATGGATTTGAAGCTAACTCGTTTGTTTCGCATGCAGTTGTAGCTAAATAATTTATATCACAAGTATTTCTAGCTAAACCATTTGTTTCGCATGGATTTGAAGCTAAACCTTCTACATCGCTTTGATTTGAAGCTAAATCTTGTGTATCGCATGGGTTTGAAGCTAACCCTTTTACTTCGCATTGATTTGAAGTTAAATCATGTGTTTCCCTTGGATTTGAAGCTGAATCGTTTTTTTCGCATGCAGTTGAATCTATATCATTTATATCGCAAGTATCTGAAGCTAAATCATTTGTTTCTCATGGATTTGAAGCTAAACCTTCTTTATCCCATGGATTTGAAGCTAAGTCATGTGTTTAGCATGGATTTGAAGCTAAACCTTCTACATCGCATTGATTTGCATCTGAATCATGTCTTTCGCATGGATTTGAAGCTAACTCGTTTGTTTCGCATACAGTAGGAACTATATTGAGGAGGTGGGATCGGCGACGGGAAGAGAATTGAACCCGGTTACAATTAGACTATCTTTATTTACAATCGGAACTAAACTCGCGACGCTCGCGTACCGTTCCCGACGAGGGTTCTTACTGAACTCACCATTCGCTCACCGATGCATCCCATCCAGATCATTCTTTCTCATTCTCACGGTTCGCTTTCACTCTGTCCTGGCTAGACGCATTCATTCTACGCGACACTCAAACCAATCGTCTAGACATTCGCTCGACGCTAACGCACAGCATGCAGCCCGGCCCATTCGTCCAAACATTCTTACGCCTTAAAACTAAACACATAGCGGAGACGTGGCGCCGGCTTGTCGCCGCCACATCACCCCCCCCCCCCCCCGCCAGTGATTGACTCGATCACGAAACTTGCAATCGGTCCGGGAAACGCACTCTTCTTCCGGACCGTGTGGTGCGTAAACCCGCACCTGGTGGTACTACTATGGGGGGCGGCACCGCCGGACCCCGAGATGGTGGCGATGGTTGGGGCGGCTGCCCCGTAAACTCGCTCGGAGTGGGTGGTGATGGTGGTGTTGGTGGCCCCTCGGACTCTCCAGGTAACGCTGGCTGTGTTGCCCCTGGTATCGTCGGCGGTGCTGGATCTGTAGCTAGCAAGTACGCCGGCTTTAGGCGATCTATGGTCACTGTAACCGCCTTGTCCCGGATACTGAGGGAGTAAGTCCGGTCCCCTCGCTCGAGGACCCTGTATGGGCCGTCGTATGGCGGCTGGAGGATTCCTCGCACGGCGTCGTTCCTCACGAACACATGCTCTGCCGTGGCGAGGTCCTTGAAAACGAAAACTCGTTTCGTCGAGTGATTGCTGCCAGGCGTTGGGGCGAGGGTCGCGAAATGCTTTCGTAATCCCGCGACAAAATCCCCTGGCAGCGGCAGCGACTCCGCTCTCTGTGGGACCAGGAATTCCCCTGGTAGGCGCAGTGTCTCGCCGTAGACCAGCTCAGCTGCGGTGGATTGTAAGTCCTCCCTCCAGGCTGCGCGGATGCCCAGCAAGATGGTGGGAAGAACCTTTGTCCAGCTGACGTTTTGCTGGCAACGGATTGCTGCCTTAAATTGGCGGTGGAATCTCTCCACCATTCCGTTTGCCGCCGGGTGATAGGCCGTTGTCCGCCAGTGGGCTGCACCTGTTAGCTGTGACAATGCCTGAAACAAGCGCGACTCGAATTGTCGACCCTGGTCGGTCGTCACGCGCAACGGGGTTCCGAACCGTGAAATCCAACCCTCGTAAAAGGCGCGTGCCACGGTCGAAGCTTCTTGATCCCGAATTGGGAAAGCCTCGGGCCAGCGCGTAAAACGGTCGACGCAGGTTAAACAGTACCTGAACCCCTCTGAGACCGGAAGAACTACAATGTCTATGTGCACGTGCTCGAATCTTCCGGTCGGCGCGTCGAAACTTCCCGGCGGCGCGAAAACGTGCTTGTTTATTTTGGCGCGCTGGCACGGAACGCAACCGCGAGCCCAACTCCGGCAATCGGCTTTAACGGACGGCCACACATATCGTTCCGTCACGAGTCTCACCGTTGCTTTTACACCTGGATGCGCCAAGCGGTGCATCGAGTCGAATGCGGCTCGCCTGAATTGTCCCGTGACGAAAGGTCGCGCAATCCCGGTAGACACGTCACAGATCACTTCAGTGTTCGAATCGGGCGGGCGTATCCGTTTTAGACGTAAATTGTTTTTTATTTTCCCGCTCATGTACGCCTGAAGTTCCGCGTCGCGCTGCTGAGACTCCGCCAAATCGGTGTAGCTGAAAGACTCTACCACTTCTTCCAACCTGGATAGCGCGTCGGCGTCGACGTTGTCCTTCCCGGCGATGTGGCGGATGTCGGTGGTGAACTGCCCGATGAAATCCAGGTATCTAAATTGCCTGGGAGAACATTTCTCGGGCTTTTGTTGGAAGGCGAAGGTCAACGGTTTGTGGTCCGTGTAGATGGTGAATGTTCGCCCCTCCACCATGTGTCGGAAATGCTTGATTGCCGAGTAAATGGCCAACATTTCCCGGTCGTACGCGCCGTAATTCCGCTCGGCAGCGCTGAGCTTCCTGGAGAAGAAAGCCACCGGCTGCCAATCCTTTCCGACCCGCTGCTGCAGTGCCGCACCTGCAGCAAAATCGGACGCGTCGCAGAACAAGGCGAGTGGCGCGTCGTCCCTCGGATGCGACAATAACGCCGCCTGCCTCAAACTGTCCTTCGCCTCGGCGAAAGCCGCGGTAGCTTCCTCGGTCCACGCCAACTTGGCGTTACCCTTGATGCCGTCGTGCAGTAGGTTATTGAGGGGCGCTTGTACCTGCGCAGCCCTGGGCATGAAACGCCTATAGAAATTTAGCATACCCAGGAACTGCCTCAGCCGTTTTGCGGTGGTCGGTTGGGGGTAGTTGGTGATCGCCTCCACCTTTGATTCCAACGGGCTGGTGCCTTGGGACGATACGGTGAACCACAGGAATTTAACCTGCGCCTAGCCGAAAATGCATTTCGCCCCGTTGACGGTCACGCCGTACTTGTCGAGGCGTGAAAAAACTTCCTCCAAGTGGCGCAAGTGCTCCTCTTCTGTCGACGATGCCACCAGTATGTCGTCGATGTACGCGTACACAAAATCCAAGCCGCGCAGCACCTCGTCGATGAAACGTTGAAACGTTTGTGCCGCGTTTCGCAATCCGAACGACATACAGGGGAACTTGAATAGTCCGAAAGGGGTGGTTATCGCGGTTTTGGCGATGTCCTCTGTGGCCACTGGAATCTGGTTATACGCGCGCGCCAGATCTATTGTGGAGAACACCGTCTTCCCGTGAAGCGCGTGAGAAAAGTCCTCGATGTGCTTCACGGGGAACCTATCCGGCACCGTGCGCGCATTTAAAGCTCGGTAATCCCCGCACGGTCGCCAAGCGTCCTGTTCTTTTTTGGGCACCATATGGAGAGGCGATGACCACGCACTTTCCGACGGTCGCGCGATGCCGAGACGCATCATCGTCTCGAATTCTTGTCGCGCGTGCCTCAAACGATCCGGCGCGAGACGCCGGGGCCTACAAGCCACAGGCGGACCCGGCGTTGTGCGGATGTAGTGCACCGTTTCATGTTGCACTTGCACGGGTGTCCCCACTGGTCGCGTAATGTTCGGGAAACGTTGCAGCAATTCGTGGAATTTCGAATCACCGAAAATTGTCTTCACCGAGGGCGCCGATGGCCCGCACTCGCGCACTGAGCGTCCTGGCACCGACATCGACGTCACCTGGTCTAAAAGTTTGCACTTTCCGACGTCCACCAATAGTTCGTAATGCGCGAGGAAATCCACGCCTATAATCGGCTTTGACACGTCGGCCACCACGAAACGCCATACGAAAACGCGACGGAGCCCGAAATCGAGGCTCAGCGTAACTGTCCCGTACGTGGCAATTTCCGACCCGTTCGCCGCATATAAAACGTAAGATGCGCGTTCGCGGAACCCGCGAGTTTTCGATCGAGGAAAAACGCAGAGATCGGCACCGGTGTCGATTAAAAACTGCGTTCTCGTTACTCGATCGGTGACGAACAAACGGCGCGATGGTGGGCAGTGGTCGCTGGCCGTCATTAACGACTGCCCATCTCGTTTCCCGACGCGGACCAATTGCATGGGTGTTCGCAACGGAACGCGTTCGCGCCGAACTTGTAGTGGTAAAAACACTTCTCGCCTCGTAGCGCGGTTCGTCGTTCTCGGGATAGCGATCGCGCTCGGCCCGGGGTGGATGGTCGCCATTGGGAAAAACGCGGACCGGGGTTTATCTCGCGACGAATTGCTGCGAGCTCCTGCCGAAACGTCGCCGTGAGCTGTGCCATCTTCGAGCACAGTTGTTCCTCAACTTCGCACATATCCCTCGACGGCCGTGCGACGGGACCCGCAGAGGCCTCGGCTACCCGCGTGCGTGGGCCCATCGTGTCAGCGATGGTGTCGGCCAAGTCGGCCACTCGGTCGAGCTCGACGTCTCGCTGCGTCGCCAGGATGACCTGCATGCTCGCGGGGAGCCGGCCCAACCACAAGGTACGCAGTATCTCCTCCGACACGGCTGTTCCTCTCAAGGTCCGCAGGTGGCGTAAGAACTGCGACGGTTTGCGGTCGCCCATCTCCTCGTGCTCGAGGAGACGCCGAGTCTTCTGCTCCTGCAACGCCCCGATCCGCCTTATCAGCTCTGTCTTGAGCCTAGTGAACGGCTCAGCCGGGGGATTCAAGATGATTTCGCGGACCTCGGCCGCGTATTCTGGTTTGAGCGCGCCCAGGACGTACCCGAACTTCGTCTTTTCGGTCGTAACGCCGCTCGTCTCGAAGCTCGCCTCGACCATCGCGAACCACAGCTCGGGGTCGGTCGGCGAAAATTCCGGTATTTTCACCGCGACGCGGCTGACTGTCGATACGGGCGGGGATGCCATCGTACCGAATAAACGTGCGAATGTCCGTGTTCTCTTCCGAAAACTCCCGATCCACTGCCACGAAACCACGAACGAAATGCGACTGCAAAATTCGTGTCGTTCGCTTCCTTTAGATCACGTCGGGGTCACCAATGAGGAGGTGGGATCGGCGACGGGAAGAGAATTGAACCCGGTTACAATTAGACTATCTTTATTTACAATCGGAACTAAACTCGCGACGCTCGCGTACCGTTCCCGATGAGGGTTCTTACTGAACTCACCATTCGCTCACCGATGCATCCCATCCAGATCATTCTTTCTCATTCTCACGGTTCGCTTTCACTCTGTCCTGGCTAGACGCATTCATTCTACGCGACACTCAAACCAATCGTCTAGACATTCGCTCGACGCTAACGCACAGCATGCAGCCCGGCCCATTCGTCCAAACATTCTTACGCCTTAAAACTAAACACATGGCGGAGACGTGGCGCCGGCTTGTCGCCGCCACAATATCATGTATATATCAACTATTAGAAGCTAAACCATTTGTTTCGCACGTATGTGAAGCTAAATCATGTGTTTACCATGACAATGAACCTAAATCATGTGTTGCCCATGGATTTGAAGCTTAATCAAGTGTATCGCACGTATGTGAAGCTAAATCATGTGTTTACCATGACAATGAACCTAAATCATGTGTTGCCCATGGATTTGAAGCTTAATCAAGTGTTTTGCATGGATTTGAAGCTAACTTGATTGTATCCTCAGCATTTGAAGTTACTTCATTTATATCGCAAGTATTTGAAGCTAAATCTTGTGTATCGCATGGATTTGAAGCTAAACCTACTACATCGCATTGATTTGAAGCTAAATCATGTGTTTCGCATGGATTTGAAGCTAAATCTTTCGTCTCGCATGAATTTGAAGCTAAGCCTTCTACTTCGTATTGATTTGAAGCTAAATCATGTGTTTCGCATGGATTTGAAGCTGAACTTTCTACATCGCATTGATTTGAGGCTAAATCTTGTGTATCGCATGGATTTGAAGCTAAACCTTCTACATCGCATTGGTTTGCAGCTTAATCGTGTGTTTCGCATGGATTTGAAGCTAACTCGTTTGATTAGTCTGCATTTGAAGCCATATCACTTATACCCCAAGTGTTTGAAGCTAAATCATTTGCTTAGCATGGATTTGAAGCTAAACCTCCTACTTCGTATTGATTTGAAGCTAAATCGTGTGTTTCGCATGGATTTGAAGCTAACTCGTTTGTTTCGCATGGGTTTTAATGCTAAGCCTCCTAGAACGCACTGATTTGAAGCAGAATCATGTCTTTCGCATGTATTTGAAGCTAACTCGTTTTTTTCCGCCTGCATTTGAAGCTATATCATGTATATCACAATTATTTGAAGCTAAATCATTTGATTCGCATGGATTTGAAGCTAAACCTTCTACATCTCATTGATTTGAAGCTAACTCATGTGTTTCGCATGGATTTGAAGCTATCTCGTTTGTTTCGCATGCAGTTGTAGCTAAATAATGTATATCACGAGTAATTGCAGCTAAACCACATGTTTCGCATGGATTTGAAGCTAACCCTTCTACTTCGCATTGATTTGAAGCTAAATCATTTGTTTCGCATGGAATTGAAGCTACCTCGTTTGTTCCTCCTGCTTTTGAAGCTATATCACTTATATCGCATGGATTTGAAGCTGAACCTACTACATCGCATTGATTTGAAGCTGAATCATGTGTATCGCATGGACTTGAAGCTAAACCTTCTACATCGCATTGATTTGAAGCTAAATCATGTGTTTCGCATGGATTTGAAGCTAACTCGTTTGTTTCGCATGCAGTTGATGCTAAATCATGTCTTTCACAACTATTTGAAGATGAACCATTTGAATCGCATGGCTTTGAAGCTGAGCCTTCTACTTCGCACTGATTTACACCTAAATAATGTGTTTCGCATGGATTTGAAGCTAAACCTTCTACATCCCATGGATTTGAAGCTAAATCATGTGTTTGGCATGGATTTGAATCTAAACCTTCTACATTGCATTGATTTGCAGCTGAATCATGTGTTTCGCATGGATTTGAAGCTAACTCATTCGTTTCGCCTGCATTTGAAACTATATCATTTATATCGCAAGTATTTGAAGCTAAATCATGTGTTTCGCTTGGATTTGGAGCTAACTCGTTTGCTTCGAATGCAGTTGAAGCTAAATCATGTATATCACAAGTATTTGAAGCTAAACCATTTGTATCGCATGGATTTGAAGCACTGCCTTCTACTTCGCATTGATTTGACGCTAAATATTGTGTTTCGAATGGATTTGAAGCTAACTCGTTTGTTTCGCATGCAGTTGAACCTAAATCATGTATATCACAAGTATTTGCAGCTAAACAATTGATTCGCATGGATTTGAAGCTAAGCCTTCTACTTGGCATTGAAATGAATCTAAATCGTGTGTTTTCATGGATTAGAAGCTAACTCGTTTGTTTCCCCTGCATTTGAAGCAATATCACTTATACCGCAAGTTCCTGTGCTAAAGCAATTGTGTCGCATGTATTTGAAGCTAAGCCTTCTACGTCGCATTGATTTGAAGCTAAATCATGTGTTTCGCGTGGATTTGAAGGTAACTCGTTTGTTTCGCATGCAGTTTAAGCCAAATCATGTCTTTCTCAAGTATTTATAGATGAACCATTTGAATCGCATGGTTTTGAACCTGAGCCTTCTATTTCGCTCTGATTTGCACCTAAATAATGTGTTCCGCATGGATTTGAAGCTAAACCTTCTACATCCCATGGATTTGAAGCTAAATCATATGTTTGGCATGGATTTGAAGCTATGCCTTCTACTTCGCATTGATTGGATCCTAAATCACGTGTTTTGCATGGATTTGAAGCTAAGCCTTCTAAATCGCATTGATTTGAAGCTAAATCATGTGTTTCGCGTGGATTTGAAGGTAACTCGTTTGTTTCGCATGCAGTTGAAGCTAAATCATGTCTTTTACAAGTATTTGAAGATGAACCATTTGAATCGCATGGCCTTGAACCTGAGCCTTCTACTTCGCACTGATTTGCACCTCAATAATGTGTTTCGCATGGATTTGAAGCTAAACCTTCTACATCCCTTGGATATGAAGCTAAATCATGTGTTTGGCATGGATTTGAAGCTAAACATTCTACATCGCATTGATTTGCAGCAGAACCATGTGTTTCGCATGGATTTGAAGCTCAGCCTTCTAGATCGCATTGATTTGAAGCTAAATTATGTGTTTCGCTTGGATTTGAATGTAACTCATTTGTTTCGCATGCAGTTGAAGCTATATCACCTATATCCCAAGTGTAGGAAGCTCAATCATTTGTTTTGCATGGATTTGAAGCTAAACCTGCTCCTCCGCATTGATTTGAACCTAAATTATGTGTTTCGCGTTGATTTGAGGGTAACTCGTTGTTTCGCATGCAGTTGAAGCTAAATCATGCATTTCACAAGTATTTGAAACCGAACCATTAGATTCGCATGGATTTGAAGCTAAGCCCTCTACTACACACTGATTTGAAGTTAAATCATGTGTTTCGCGTGGATTTGGAGCTAACTCGTTTGCTTCGAATGCAGTTGAAGCTAAATCATGTATATCATAAGAATTTGAAGCTAAACCATTTGTATCGCGTGGATTTGAAGCTCTGCCTTCTACTTCGCATTGATTTGACGCAAAATATTGTGTTTCGAATGGATTTGAAGCTAACTCGTTTGTTTCGCATGCAGTTGAAACTAAATTATGTATATCACATGTATTTGCAGCTAAACAATTCATTCGCATGGATTTGAAGCTAAGCCTTCTACTTGGCATTGAATTGAAGCTAAATCGTGTGTTTTGCATGGGTTTGAAGCCAACTCGTTTGTTTCTCCTGTATTTGAAGCTGTATCATATATATCGCACGTATTTGAAGCTAATCCATTCGTTTCGCATGGATTTGAAGCTAAGCCTTCTACTTCGCACTGATTTGCACCTCAATAATGTGTTTCGCATGGATTTGAAGCTAAACCTTCTACATCCCTTGGATAGGAAGCTAAATCATGTGTTTGGCATGGATTTGAAGCTAAACATTCTACATCGCATTGATTTGCAGCTGAAACACGTGTTTCGCATGGATTTGAATCTAAGCCTTCTACTTCGCATTGATTGGATCCTAAATCACGTGTTTTGCATGGATTTGAAGCTAAGCCTTCTACATCGCATTGATTTGAAGCTAAATCATGTGTTTCGCGTGGATTTGAAGTTAACTCGTTTGTTTCGCATGCAGTTGAAGCTAAATCATGTCTTTCACAAGTATTTGAAGATGAACCATTTGAATCGCATGGCTTTGAACCTGAGCCTTCTATTTCGCACTGATATGCACCTAAATAATGTGTTTCGCATGGATTTGAAGCTAAACCTTCTACATCCCATGGATTTGAAGCTAAACCTTCTACATCCCATGGATTTGAAGCTAAATCATGTGTTTGGCATGGATTTGAAGCTAAGCCTTCTACTTCGCATTGATTGGATCCTAAATCACGTGTTTTGCATGGATTTGAAACTAAGCCTTCTACATTGCATTGATTTGCAGCTGTATCATGTGTTTCGCATGGATTTGAAGCTAACTCGTTTTTTCCGCCTGCATTTGAAGCTGTATCATGTATATCACAAGTATTTGAAGCTAAATCATTTGATTCGCATGGATTTGAAGCTAATCCTTCTACACCGCATTGTTTTGAAGCTAAATCATGTGTTTGGCATGGATTTGAATCTATCCAGTGTGTTTCGCATGCAGTTGTAGCTAAATAATGTATATCACACGTAATTGTAGCTAAACCACTTGTTTCGCACGGATTTGAAGCTAAACCTTCTACTTCGCATTGATTTGAAGCTAAATCATTTGTTTCGCATGGAATTGAAGCTACCTCGTTTGTTCCTCCTGATTTTGAAGCTATATCACTTATATCGCATGGATTTGAAGCTGAACCTGCTACATCGCATTGATTTGAAGCTAAATCATTTGTTTCGCATGGAATTGAAACTACCGCGTTTGTTCCTCTAGCTTTTGAAGCTATACTACATCGCATTGATTTGCAGCTAAATTATGTGTTTCGCATGGATTTGAAGCTAACTCGTTTGTTTCGCCTGCAGTTGAATCTACATCACTTATATCGCAAGTATTTGTAGCTAAATCATGTGTATCGCGTGGATTTTGAAGTTAACTCGTTTGTTTCGCATGCAGTTGAAGCTAAATCATGTATATGACAAGTATTTGAAGCTAAACCATTTGTTTCGCATGTATGTGAAGCTAAATCATGTGTTTACCATGACAATGAACCTAAATTATGTGTTGCCCATGGATTTGAAGCTTAATCATGTGTTTTGCATGGATTTGAAGCTAAGTCTTCTACTTCGCATTGATTTGAAGCTAAATCATTTGTTTCACATGGAATTGAAGCTACCTCGTTTGTTCCTCCAGCTCTTGAAGCTATATCACTTATATCGCAAGTATTTGAAGCTAAATCATATGTGTTGCATGGATTTGAAGCTGAACCTTCTACATCGCATTGATTTGAGGCTAAATCTTGTGTATCGCATGGATTTGAAGCTAAACCTTCTTTATCGCATTGATTTGCAGCTTAATCGTGTGTTTCGCATGGATTTGAAGCTAACTCGTTTGATTAGTCTGCATTTGAAGCTATATCACTTATACCCCAAGTGTTTGAAGCTAAATCATATGCTTAGCATGGATTTGAAGCTAAGCCTTCTACATCGCATTGATTTGAAGCTAAATCATGTGTTTCGCTTGGATTTGTATGTAACTCATTTGTTTCGCATGCAGTTGAAGCTATATCACCTATATCCCAAGTGTAGGAAGCTCAATCATTTGTTTTGCATGGATTTGAAGCTAAACCTGCTCCTCCGCATTGATTTGAACCTAAATTATGTGTTTCGCGTTGATTTGAGGGTAACTCGTCGTTTCGCATGCAGTTGAAGCTAAATTATGCATATCACAAGTATTTGAAACCGTACCATTAGATTCGCATGGATTTGAAGCTAAGCCTTCTACTACGCACTGATTTGTAGTTAAATCATGTGTTTCGCGTGGATTTGGAGCCAACTCGTTTGTTTCTCCTGTATTTGAAGCTGTATCATATATATCGCACGTATTTGAAGCTAATCCATTTGTTTCGCATGGATTTGAAGCTCTGCCTTCTACTTCGCATTGATTTGACGCAAAATATTGTGTTTCGAATGGATTTGAAGCTAACTCGTTTGTTCCGCATGCAGTTGAATCTAAATTATGTATATCACATGTATTTGCAGCTAAACAATTCATTCGCATGGATTTGAAGCTAAGCCTTCTACTTGGCATTGAATTGAATCTAAATCGTGTGTTTTGCATGGGTTTGAAGCCAACTCGTTTGTTTCTCCTGTATTTGAAGCTGTATCATATATATCGCACGTATTTGAAGCTAATCCATTTGTTTCGCATGGATTTGAAGCTAAGCCTTCTACTTCGCATTGTTTGGATCCTAAATCACGTGTTTTGCATGGATTTGAAGCTAAGCCTTCTACATCGCATTGATTTGAAGCTAAATCATGTGTTTCGCGTGGATTTGAAGCAAAGCCTTCTACTTCGCATTGATTGGATCCTAAATCACGTGTTTTGCATGGATTTGAAGCTAAGCCTTCTACATCGCATTGATTTGAAGCTAAATCATGTGTTTCGCGTGGATTTGAAGGTAACTCGATTGTTTCGCATGCAGTTGAAGCTAAATCATGTCTTTCACAAGTATTTGAAGATGAACCATTTGAATCGCATGGCTTTGAAACTGAGCCTTCTATTTCGCACTGAATTGCACCTAAATAATGTGTTTCGCATGGATTTGAAGCTAAACCTTCTACATCCCATGGATTTGAAGATAAATCATGTGTTTGGCATGGATTTGAAGCTAAGCCTTCTACTTCGCATTGATTGGAACCTAAATCACGTGTATCGCATGGATTTGAAGCTGAACCTGCTACATCACATTGATTTGAAGCTAAATCATTTGTTTCGCATGGAATTGAAACTACCGCGTTTGTTCCACTAGCTTTTGAAGCTATATCACTTATATCGGAAGTATTTGAAGCTAAATCATATGTGTCGTATGGATTTGAAGCTGAACCTTCTACATCGCATTGATTTGATGCTAAATCTAGTGTATCGCATGGATTTGAAGCTAAACCTTCTACATCGCATTGATGTGATGCTAAATCATGTGTTTTGCATGGATTTGAAGCTAAGTCTTCTACTTCGCATTGATTTGAAGCTGAATCATTTGTTTCGCATGGAATTGAAGCTACCTCGTTTGTTCCTCCTGCTTTTGAAGCTATATCACTTATATCGCAAGTATTTGAAGCTAAATCTTATGTGTCGCATGGATTTGAAGCTCAACCTTCTACATCGCATTGATTTGAAGCTAAGTTTTGTGTATCGCATGGATTTGAAGCTAAACCTTCTACATCGCATTGATTTGCAGCTAAATTATGTGTTTCGCATGGATTTGAAGCTAACTCGTTTGTTTCGCCTGCAGTTGAATCTACATCACTTATATCGCAAGTATTTGAAGCTAAATCATGTGTATCGCGTGGATTTTGAAGCTAACTCGTTTGTTTCGCATGCAGTTGAAACTAAATCATGTATATGACAAGTATGTGAAGCTAAACCATTTGTTTCGCATGAATGTGAAGCTAAATCATGTGTTTACCATGACAATGAACCTAAATTATGTGTTGCCCATGGATTTGAAGCTTAATCATGTGTTTTGAATGGATTTGAAGCTAACTCGTTTGTTTCTCATGCAGTTGAAGCTGATTCATGTATATCACAAGTATTTTAAGCCAAACTATTTGTTTCGCATGGATTTGAAGCTAAGCCTTCTACTTCGCATTGATTTGAAGCTAAATAATTTGTTTCACATGGAATTGAAGCTACCTCGTTTGTTGCTCCAGCTCTTGAAGCTATATCACTTATATCGCAAGTATTTGAAGCTAAATCATATGTGTTGCATGGATTTGAAGATGAACCTTCTACATCGCATTGATTTGAGGCTAAATCTTGTGTATCGCATGGATTTGAAGCTAAACCTTCTTTATCGCATTGATTTGCAGCTTAATCGTGTGTTTCGCATGGATTTGAAGGTAACTCGTTTGTTTCGCATGCAGTTGAAGCTAAATCATGTCTTTTACAAGTATTTGAAGTTGAACCATTTGAATCGCATGGCTTTGAACCTGAGCCTTCTACTTCGCACTGATTTGCACCTCAATAATGTGTTTCGCATGGATTTGAAGCTAAACCTTCTACATCCCTTGGATATGAAGCTAAATCATGTGTTTGGCATGGATTTGAAGCTAAACCTTCTACATCGCATTGATTTGCAGCTGAACCATGTGTTACGCATGGATTTGAAGCTCAGCCTTCTAGATCGCATTGATTTGAAGCTAAATTATGTGTTTCGCTTGGATTTGAATGTAACTCATTTGTTTCGCATGCAGTTGAAGCTATATCACCTATATCCCAAGTGTAGGAAGCTCAATCATTTGTTTTGCATGGATTTGAAGCTAAACCTGCTCCTCCGCATTGATTTGAACCTAAGTTATATGTTTCGCGTTGATTTGAGGGTAACTCGTTGTTTCGAATGCAGTTGAAACTAAATCATGCATTTCACAAGTATTTGAAACCGAACCATTAGATTCGCATGGATTTGAAGCTAAGCCTTCTACTACGCACTGATTTGAAGTTAAATCATGTGTTTCGCGTGGATTTGGAGCCAACTCGTTTGTTTCTCCTGTATTTGAAGCTGTATCATATATATCGCACGTATTTGAAGCTAATCCATTTGTTTCGCATGGATTTGAATCTAAGCCTTCTACTTCGCATTGATTGGATCCTAAATCACGTGTTTTGCATGGATTTGAAGCTAAGCCTTCTACATCGCATTGATTTGAAGCTAAATCATGTGTTTCGCGTGGATTTGAAGCAAAGCCTTCTCCTTCGCATTGATTGGATCCTAAATCACGTGTTTTGCATGGATTTGAAGCTAAGCCTTCTACATCGCATTGATTTGAAGCTAAATCATGTGTTACGCGTGGATTTGAAGCTAAGCCTTCTACTTCGCATTGATTGGATCCTAAATCACGTGTTTTGCATGGATTTGAAGCTAAGCCTTCTACATCGCATTGATTTGAAGCTAAATCATGTGTTACGCGTGGATTTGAAGGTAACTCGTTTGTTTCGCATGCAGTTGAAGTTAAATCATGTCTTTTACAAGTATTTGAAGATGAACCATTTGAATCGCATGGCTTTGAACCTGAACCTTCTACTTCGCACTGATTTGCACCTCAATAATGTGTCTCGCATGGATTTGAAGCTAAACCTTCTACATCCCTTGGATATGTAGCTAAATCATGTGTTTGGCATGGATTTGAAGCTAAACCTTCTACATCGCATTGATTTGCAGCTGAACCATGTGTTTCGCATGGATATGAAGCTAACTCGTTCGTTTCGCCTGCATTTGAAACTATATCACTTATATCGCAAGTATTTGAAGCTAAATCATGTGTTTCGCTTGGATTTGGAGCTAACTCGTTTGCTTCGAATGCAGTTGAAGTTAAATCATGTATATCACAAGTATTTGAAGCTAAACCGTTTGTATCGCATGGATTTGAAGCACTGCCTTCTACTCCGCATTGATGTGACGCTAAATATTGTGTTTCGAATGAATTTGAAGCTAACTCGTTTGTTTCGCATGCAGTTGAAACTAAATCATGTATATCACAAGTATTTGCAGCTAAACAATTGATTCGCTTGGATTTGAAGCTAAGCCTTCTACTTGGCATTGAATTGAAGCTAAATCGTGTGTTTTCATGGATTTGAAGCTAACTCGTTTGTTTCCCCTGCATTTGAAGCAATATCACTTATACCGCAAGTTCCTGTGCTAAAGCAATTGTGTCGCATATATTTGAAGCTAAGCCTTCTACATCGCATTGATTTGAATCTAAATCATGTGTTTCGCGTGGATTTGAAGGTAACTCGTTTGTTTCGCATGCAGATTAATAAGCCAAATCATGTCTTTCACAAGTATTTATAGATGAACCATTTGAATCGCATGGTTTTGAACCTGAGCCTTCTATTTCGCACTGATTTGCACCTAAATAATGTGTTTCGCATGGATTTGAAGCTAAACCTTCTACATCCCATGGATTTGAAGCTAAATCATGTGCTTGGCATGGATTTGAAGCTAAGCCTTCTACTTCGCATTGATTGGATCCTAAATCACGTGTTTTGCATGGATTTGAAGCTAAGCCTTCTACATCGCATTGATTTGAAGCTAAATCATGTCTTTCGCATGGATTTGAAGGTAACTCGTTTGTTTTGCATGCAGTTGAAGTTAAATCATGTCTTTTACAAGTATTTGAAGATGAACCATTTGAATCGCATGGCTTTGAACCTGAGCCTTCTACTTCGCACTGATTTGCACCTCAATAATGTGTTTCGCATGGATTTGAAGCTAAACCTTCTACATCCCTTGGATATGAAGCTAAATCATGTGTTTGGCATGGATTTGAAGCTAAACCTTCTACATCGCATTGATTTGCAGCTGAACCATGTGTTTCGCATGGATTTGAATCTAAGCCTTCTACATCGTATTGATTTGAAGCTAAATCATGTGTTTCGCATGGATTTGAAGATAACTCGTTTGTTTCGCATGCAGTTGTAGCTAAATAATGTATATCACAAGTATTTGTAGCTAAACCATTTGTTTCGCATGAATTTGAAGCTAAGCCTTCTACTTCGCATTGATTTGAAGCTAAATCATTTGTTTCGCATAGAATTGAAGCTACCTCGTTTGTTCCTCCTGTTTTTGAAGCTATATCACTTATATCACAAGTATTTGTAGCTAAACCAATTGTTTCGCATGGATTTGAAACTAAGCCATCTACTTCGCATTGATTTGAAGCTAAATCACTTGTTTCGCAAGGATTTGAAGCTAAACCTTCTACATCGCATGGATTTGAAGCTAAACCTTCTACATCGCATTGATTTGCAGCTAAATCATGTGTTTCGCATGGATTTGAAGCTAACTCGTTCGTTGCGCATGCAGTTAAATCTAAATAACGTATATCACAAGTATTTGATGTTAAACCATTTGTTTCGCATGGATTTGAAGCTAAGCCTTCTACTTCGCATTGATTGGACCCTAAATCACGTGTTTTGCATGGATTTGAAGCTAGGCCTTCTACATCGCATTGATTTGAAGCTAAATCATGTGTTTCGAGTGGATTTCAAGGTATCTCGTTTGTTTCGCATGCAGTTGAAGCTATATCACCTATATCCCAAGTGTTTGAAGCTCAATCATTTGTTTCGCATGGATTTGAAGCTAACTCGTTTGTTTCGCCAGCATTTGAAGCTATATCACTTATATTCGCAAGTATTTGTTGCTAAATCATTCGTTTCGCATGGCTTTGAAGCTAACCCTTTTACTTCGCATTGATTTGAAGTTAAATCATGTGTTTCCCTTGGATTTGAATCTGAATCGTTTTTTTCGCATGCAGTTGAATCTATATCATTTATATCGCAAGTATCTGTACTAAATCATTTGTTTCTCATGGATTTGAAGCTAAACCTTCTACATCCCATGGATTTGAAGCTAAATCATGTGTTTGGCATGGATTTGAAGCTAAACCTTCTACATCGCATTGATTTGCATCTGAATCATGTGTTTCGCATGGATTTGAAGCTAACTCGTTTGTGTCGCATGCAGTTGAAGCTAAATCATGTATATCACAAGTATTTGAATCTAAACCATTTGATTCGCATGGGATTTGATGCTAAGCCTTCTACTTCACACTGATTTGATGCTGAATCATGTCTTTCGCATGGATTTGAAGCTAACTCGTTCGTTTCGCCTGCAGTTGAATCTACATCACTTATATCACAAGTAATTGAAGCTAAATCATATGTGTCGCATGGATTTGAAGCTGAACCTACTACATCGCATTGATTTCAAGCTAAATTTTGTGTATCGCATGGATTTAAAGCTAAACCTTCTACATCGCATTGATTTGAAGCTAAATCATGTGTTTCGCATGGATTTGATGCTAACTCGTTCGTTTCGCCTGCAGTTGAATCTACATCACTTATATCGCAAGTATTTGGAGCTAAATCATGTGTATCGCGTGGATTTGAAGCTAACTCGTTTGTTTCTCCTGTATTGGAAGCTGTATCATTTATATTTGCAAGTATTTGAAGCTAAACCATTTGTTTCGCATGGATATGAAGCAAAGCCTTCTACTTCGCATTGATTTGAAGGTAAATCGTTTGTTACGCATAGAACTGAAGCTACCTCGTTTGTTCCTCCTGCTTTTGAAGCTACATCACTTATATCGCAAGTATTTGAAGCTAAATCATATGTGTCGCATGGATTTGAAGCTGAACCTACTACATAGCATGATTTAAAGCAAAATCTTGTGTATCGCATGGATTTGAAGCTAAACCTTCTACATCGCATTGATTTGAAGCTAAATCATGTGTTTCGCATGGATTTGAAGCTAACTCGTTTGTCTCGCATGCAGTTGTAGCTTAATAATTTATATCACAAGCATTTGTAGCTTATCCATTTGTTTCGCATGGATTTGAAGCTAAGCCTACTACTTCGCATTGATTTGCAGCTAAATCATTTGTTTCGCGTGGAATTGAAGCTACCTCGTTTGTTCCTCCTGCTTTTGAAGCTATATCACTTATATCGCAAGTATTTGCAGCTAAATCATACGTGTCGCATGAATTTGAAGCTGAACCTTCTACATCGCATTGATTTGAAGCTAAATCTTGTAAATCGCATGGATTTGAAGCTAAACCTTCTACATCGCATTGATTTGAATCTAAATCATGTGTTTCGCATGGATTTGAAGCTAACTCGTTTGTTTCGCATGCAGTAGTAGCTAAATAATGTATATCACAAGTATTTGTAGCTAAACCATTTGTTTCGCATGGATTTGAAGCTAAACCTTCTACATCGCATTGATTTGAAGCTAAATCATGTGTTTCGCATGGATTTGAAGCTAACTCGTTTGTTTCGCATGCAGTTGTAGCTAAATAATGTATATCACAAGTATTTGTAGCTAAACCATTTGTTTCGCATGGATTTGAAGCTAAGCCCTCTACTTCGCATTGATTTGAAGCTAAATCATTTGTTTCGCATGGAATTGAAGCTACCTCGTTTGTTCCTCCAGATTTTGAAGCTATATCACTTATATCTTAAGTATTTGAAGCTAAATCATGTACGTCGCATGGATTTGAAGCTGAACTTTCTACATCGCATTGATTTGAAGCTAAATCTTGTGTATCGCATTCATTTGAAGCTAAACCCTCTACATCGCATTGATTTGCAATTAAATCATGTGTTTCGCATGGATCTGGAGCTAACTCGTTTGTTTCGCCTGCATTTGAAGCTATATCACTTATATTCGCAAGCATTTGATGCTAAATCATTCGTTTCTCATGGATTTGAAGCTAAACCTTCTACATCCCATGGATTTGAAGCTAAATCATGTGTTTGGCATGGATTTGAAGCTAAACCTTATACATCGCATTGATTTGCATCTGAATCATGTGTTTCGCATGGATTTGAAGCTAACTCGATTGTGTCGCATGCAGTTTAAGCTAAATCATGTATATCACAAGTATTTGAATCTAAACCATTTGATTCGGATGGGATTTGATGCTAAGCCTTCTACTTCACACTGATTTGATGCTGAGTCAAGTCTTTCGCATGGATTTGAAGCTAACTCGTTTGTTGCGCATGCAGTTGTAGCTAAATAATGTATATCACAAGTATTTGTAGCTAAACCATTTGTTTGCATGGTTTTGAAGCTAAGCCTTCTACTTCGCATTGATTTGAAGCTAAATCATTTGTTTCGCATCGATTTGAAGCTAAACCTTCTACATCGCATGGATATGATGCTAAACCTACTACATCGCATTGATTTGCAGCTAAATCATGTGTTTCGCATGGATTTGAAGCTAACTCGTTCGTTGCGCATGCAGTTAAATGTAAATAACGTATATCACAAGTATTTGATGCTAAACCATTTGTTTCGCTTAGATTTGAAGTTAAGCCTTCTACTTCGCATTAATAGGAAGCTAAATCACGTGTTTTGAATGGATTTGAAGTTAAACCTTCTACATCGCATTGATTTAAACCTAAATCATGTGTTTCGCATGTATTTGAAGCTAACTCGTTTGTTTCGCATGCAGTTGTAGCTATATAATGTATATCACAAGTATTTGTAGCTAAATTATTTGTTTCGCATGGATTTGAAGCTAAGCCTTCTACTTCGCATTGATTTGAAGCTAAATCATTTGTTTAGCATAGAACTGAAGCTACCTCGTTTGTTCCTCCTGCTTTTGAAGCTATATCACTTATATCGCAAGTATTTGAAGCTAAATCATATGTGTCGCATGGATTTGAAGCTGAACCTTCTACATCGAATTGATTTGAAGCTAAATCTTGTGTATCGCATGGATTTGAAGCTAAACGTTCTATATCGCATTGATTTGAAGCTAAATCATGTGTTTCGCATGGATTTGAAGCTAACTCGTTCGTTTCGCCTCCAGTTGAATCTACATCACTTATATCGCAAGTATTTGAAGCTAAATCATGTCTTTCGCATGGATTTGAAGCTAACTCGTTTGTTACGCATGCAGTTGTTGCTAAATAATGTATATCACAAGTATTTGTAGCTAAATCATTTGTTTCGCATGGATTTGAAGCTAAACCTTCTACATCGCATTGATTTGAAGCTAAATCATTTGTTTCGCGTGGAACTGAAGCTAAACCTTCTACATCGCATTGATTTGAAGCTAACACATGTGTTTCGTGTGGATTTGAAGGTAACTCGTTTGTTTCGCATGCAGTTGAAGCTATAACACCTATATCCCAAGTGTATGAAGCTCAATCATTTGTTTCGCATGGATTTGATGCTAAACCTTCTACATCGCATTGATTTGAAGCTAAATCATTTGTTTCCCATGGATTTGAATCTAAGCCCTCTACTTCGCATTGATTTGAAGCTAAATCATTTGTTTCGCATGGAATTGAAGCTACCTCGTTTGTTCCTCCAGATTTTGAAGCTATATCACTTATATCGCAAGTATTTGAAGCTAAATCATGTACGTCGCATGGATTTGAAGCTGAACTTTCTACATCGCATTGATTTGAAGCTAAATCTTGTGTATCGCATGGATTTGAAGCTAAACCCTCTACATCGCATTGATTTGCAACTAAATCATGTGTTTCGCATGGATCTGAAGCTAACTCGTTTGTTTCGCCTGCATTTGAAGCTATATCACTTATATTCGCAAGCATTTGATGCTAAATCATTCGTTTCTCATGGATTTGAAGCTAAACCTTCTACATTCCATGGATTTGAAGCTAAATCATGTGTTTGGCATGGATTTGAAGCTAAACCTTATACATCGCATTGATTTGCATCTGAATCATGTTTTTCGCATGGATTTGAAGCTAACTCGATTGTGTCGCATGCAGTTTAAGCTAAATCATGTATATCACAAGTATTTGAATCTAAACCATTTGATTCGGATGGGATTTGAAGCTAAGCCTTCTACTTCACACGGATTTGATGCTGAGTCATGTCTTTCGCATGGATTTGAAGCTAACACGTTTGTTTCGCATGCAGTTGTAGCTAAATAATGTATATCACAAGTATTTGTAGCTAAACCATTTGTTTGCATGGATTTGAAGCTAAGCCTTCTACTTCGCATTGATTTGAAGCTAAATCATTTGTTTCGCATCGATTTGAAGCTAAACCTTCTACATCGCATGGATATGATGCTAAACCTACTACATCGCATTGATTTGCAGCTAAATCATGTGTTTCGCATGGATTTGAAGCTAACTCGTTCGTTGCGCATGCAGTTAAATGTAAATAACGTATATCACAAGTATTTTAAGCTAAACCATTTGTTTCGCTTAGATTTGAAGCTAAGCCTTCTACTTCGCATTAATAGGAAGCTAAATCACGTGTTTTGCATGGATTTGAAGCTAAACCTTCTACATCGCATTGATTTAAACCTAAATCATGTGTTTCGCATGTATTTGAAGCTAACTCGTTTGTTTCGCATGCAGTTGTAGCTAAATAATGTATATCACAAGTATTTGTAGCTAAATCATTTGTTTCGCATGGATTTGAAGCTAAGCCTTCTACTTCGCATTGAAGCTACATCATTTGTTTAGCATAGAACTGAAGCTACCTCGTTTGTTCCTCCTGCTTTTGAAGCTATATCACTTATATCGCAAGTATTTGAAGCTAAATCATATGTGTCGCATGGATTTGAAGCTGAACCTTCTACATCGAATTGATTTGAAGCTAAATCTTGTGTATCGCATGGATTTGAAGCTAAACCTTCTACATCGCATTGATTTGAAGCTAAATCATGTGTTTCGCATGGATTTGAAGCTAACTCGTTCGTTTCGCCTCCAGTTGAATCTACATCACTTATATCGCAAGTATTTGAAGCTAAATCATGTGTATCGTGTGGATTTTGAAGCTAACTCGTTTGTTACGCATGCAGTTGTAGCTAAATAATGTATATCACAAGTATTTGTAGCTAAATCATTTGTTTCGCATGGATTTGAAGCTTAACCTTCTACAACGCATTGATTTGAAGATAAATCATGTGTTTCGCATGGATTTGAAGCTAACTCGTTTGTCTCGCATGCAGTTGTAGCTTAATAATTTATATCACAAGCATTTGTAGCTTATCCATTTGTTTCGCATGGATTTGAAGCTAAGCCTTCTACTTCGCATTGATTTGAAGCTAAATCATTTGTTTCGCGTGGAATTGAAGCTACCTCGTTTGTTCCTCCTGCTTTTGAAGCTATATCACTTATATCGCAAGTATTTGCAGCTAAATCATATGTGTCGCATGGATTTGAAGCTGAACCTTCTACATCGCATTGATTTGAAGCTAAATCTTGTAAATCGCATGGATTTGAAGCTAAACCTTCTACATCGCATTGATTTGAATCTAAATTATGTGTTTCGCATGGATTTGGAGCTAACTCGTTTGTTTCGCATGCAGTTGTAGCTAAATAATGTATATCACAAGTATTTGTAGCTAAACCATTTGTTTCGCATGGATTTGAAGCTAAACCTTCTACATCGCATTGATTTGAAGCTAAATCATGTGTTTCGCATGGATTTGAAGCTAACTCGTTTGTTTCGCATGCAGTTGTAGCTAAATAATGTATATCACAAGTATTTGTAGCTAAACCATTTGTTTCGCATGTATTTGAAGCTGAACCTTCTACATCGAATTGATTTGAAGCTAAATCTTGTGTATCGCATGGATTTGAAGCTAAACCTTCTACATCGCATTGATTTGAAGCTAAATCTTGTAAATCGCATGGATTTGAAGCTAAACCTTCTACGTCGCATTGATTTGAATCTAAATCATGTGTTTCGCATGGATTTGAAGCTAACTCGTTTGTTTCGCATGCAGTAGTAGCTAAATAATGTATATCACAAGTATTTGTAGCTAAACCATTTGTTTCGCATGGATTTGAAGCTAAACCTTCTACATCGCATTGATTTGAAGCTAACTCATGTGTTTCGCGTGGATTTGAAGGTAACTCGTTTGTTTCGCATGCAGTTGAAGCTATAACACCTATATCCCAAGTGTATGAAGCTCAATCATTTGTTTCGCATGGATTTGATGCTAAACCTTCTACATCGCATTGATTTGAAGCTAAATTATGTGTTTCGCATGGATTTGATGCTAACTCGTTTGTTTCGCATGCAGTTGTAGCTTAATAATTTATATCACAAGCATTTGTAGCTTATCCATTTGTTTCGCATGGATTTGAAGCTAAGCCTTCTACTTCGCATTGATTTGAAGCTAAATCATTTGTTTCGCGTGGAATTGAAGCTACCTCGTTTGTTCCTCCTGCTTTTGAAGCTATATCACTTATATCGCAAGTATTTGCAGCTAAATCATATGTGTCGCATGGATTTGAAGCTGAACCTTCTACATCGCATTGATTCGAAGCTAAATCTTGTAAATCGCATGGATTTGAAGCTAAACCTTCTACATCGCATTGATTTGAAGCTAAATCTTGTAAATCGCATGGATTTGAAGCTAAACCTTCTACGTCGCATTGATTTGAATCTAAATCATGTGTTTCGCATGGATTTGAAGCTAACTCGTTTGTTTCGCATGCAGTAGTAGCTAAATAATGTATATCACAAGTATTTGTAGCTAAACCATTTGTTTCGCATGGATTTGAAGCTAAACCTTCTACATCGCATTGATTTGAAGCTAAATCATGTGTTTCGCATGGATTTGAAGCTAACTCGTTTGTTTCGCATGCAGTTGTAGCTAAATAATGTATATCACAAGTATTTGTAGCTAAACCATTTGTTTCGCATGGATTTGAAGCTAAGCCCTCTACTTCGCATTGATTTGAAGCTAAATCATTTGTTTCGCATGGAATTGAAGCTACCTCGTTTGTTCCTCCAGATTTTGAAGCTATATCACTTATATCGCAAGTATTTGAAGCTAAATCATGTACGTCGCATGGATTTGAAGCTGAACTTTCTACATCGCATTGATTTGAAGCTAAATCTTGTGTATCGCATGGATTTGAAGCTAAACTCTCTACATCGCATTGATTTGCAACTAAATCATGTGTTTCGCATGGATTTGAAGCTAACTCGTTTGTTTCGCATGCAGTTGTAGCTAAATAATGTATATCACAAGTAATTGTAGCTAAACCATTTGTTTCGCATGGATTTGATGCTAAACCTTCTACATCGCATTGATTTGAAGCTAAATCATGTGTTTCGCATGGATTTGAAGCTAACTCGTTTGTTTCGCATACAGTTGTAGCTAAATAATGTATATCACAAGTATTTGTAGCTAAACCATTTGTTTCCCATGGATTTGAAGCTAAGCCCTCTACTTCGCATTGATTTGAAGCTAAATCATTTGTTTCGCATGGAATTGAAGCTACCTCGTTTGTTCCTCCAGATTTTGAAGCTATATCACTTATATCGCAAGTATTTGAAGCTAAATCATGTACGTCGCATGGATTTGAAGCTGAACTTTCTACATCGCATTGATTTGAAGCTAAATCTTGTGTATCGCATGGATTTGAAGCTAAACCCTCTACATCGCATTGATTTGCATCTGAATCATGTGTTTCGCATGGATTTGAAGCTAACTCGATTGTGTCGCATGCAGTTTAAGCTAAATCATGTATATCACAAGTATTTGAATCTAAACCATTTGATTCGGATGGGATTTGAAGCTAAGCCTTCTACTTCACACTGATTTGATGCTGAGTCATGTCTTTCGCATGGATTTGAAGCTAACTCGTTTGTTTCGCAGGCAGTTGTAGCTAAATAATGTATATCACAAGTATTTGTAGCTAAACCATTTGTTTGCATGGATTTGAAGCTAAGCCTCCTACTTCGCATTGATTTGAAGCTAAATCATTTGTTTCGCATCGATTTGAAGCTAAACCTTCTACATCGCATGGATATGATGCTAAACCTACTACATCACATTGATTTGCAGCTAAATCATGTGTTTCGCATGGATTTGAAGCTAACTCGTTCGTTGCGCATGCAGTTAAATGTAAATAACGTATATCACAAGTATTTGAAGCTAAACCATTTGTTTCGCTTAGATTTGAAGCTAAGCCTTCTACTTCGCATTAATAGGAAGCTAAATCACGTGTTTTGCATGGATTTGAAGCTAAACCTTCTACATCGCATTGATTTGAACCTAAATCATGTGTTTCGCATGTATTTGAAGCTAACTCGTTTGTTTCGCATGCAGTTGTAGCTAAATAATGTATATCACAAGTATTTGTAGCTAAATCATTTGTTTCGCATGGATTTGAAGCTAAGCCTTCTATTTCGCATTCATTTGAAGCTAAATCATTTGTTTCGCATAGAACTGTAGCTACCTCGTTTGTTCCTCCTGCTTTTGAAGCTATGTCACTTATATCGCAAGTATTTGAAGCTAAATCATATGTGTCGCATGGATTTGAAGCTGAACCTTCTACATCGAATTGATTTGAAGCTAAATCTTGTGTATCGCATGGATTTGAAGCTAAACCTTCTACATCGCATTGATTTGCAAATGAATCATGTGTTTCGCATGGCTTTGAAGCTAACTCGTTCGTTTCGCCTGTATTTGAATCTATATTACTTATATCGCAAGTATTTGAAGCTAAATCATGTTTTTCGCTTGGATTTGAAGCTAAACCTTCTACATCGCATTTATTTGAACCAATTCATGTGTTTCGCGTGGATTTGAAGGTAACTCGATTGTTTTGCATGCAGTTGAAGCTATATCACATTTATCCCAAGTGTTTGAACCTCAATCATTTGTTTCGTATGGATTTGAAGCTAAACCTTCTACATCGCATTGATTTGAAGCTAACTCATGTGTTTCGCGTGGATTTGAAGGTAACTCGTTTGTTTCGCATGCAGTTGAAGCTATAACACCTATATCCCAAGTGTGTGAAGCAAAATCATTTGTTTCGCATGGATTTGAAGCTAAACCCTCTACATCGCATTGATTTGCAACTAAATCATGTGTTTCGCATGGATCTGAAGCTAACTCGTTTGTTTCGCATGCAGTTGTAGCTAAATAATGTATATCACAAGTATTTGTAGTTAAATCATTTGTTTCGCATGGATTTGAAGCTAAGCCTTCTACTTCGCATTGATTTGAAGCTAAATCATTTGTTTCGCATAGAACTGTAGCTACCTCGTTTGTTGCTGCTGCTTTTGAAGCTATATCACTTATATCGTAAGTATTTGAAGCTAAATCATATGTGTCGCATGGATTTGAAGCTAAACCTTCTACGTCGCATTGATTTGAATCTAAATCATGTGTTTCGCATGGATTTGAAGCTAACTCGTTTGTTTCGCATGCAGTAGTAGCTAAATAATGTATATCACAAGTATTTGTAGCTAAACCATTTGTTTCGCATGGATTTGAAGCTAAACCTTCTACATCGCATTGATTTGAAGCTAAATCATGTGTTTCGCATGGATTTGAAGCTAACTCGTTCGTTGCGCATGCAGTTAAATGTAAATAACGTATATCACAAGTATTTGATGCTAAACCATTTGTTTCGCTTAGATTTGAAGTTAAGCCTTCTACTTCGCATTAATAGGAAGCTAAATCACGTGTTTTGAATGGATTTGAAGTTAAACCTTCTACATCGCATTGATTTAAACCTAAATCATGTGTTTCGCATGTATTTGAAGCTAACTCGTTTGTTTCGCATGCAGTTGTAGCTAAATAACGTATATCACAAGTATTTGTAGCTAAACCATTTGTTTCGCATGGATTTGAAGCTAAACCTTCTACATCGCATTGATTTGAAGCTAAATCATGTGTTTCGCATGGATTTGAAGCTAACTCGTTTGTTTCGCATGCAGTTGTAGCTAAATAATGTATATCACAAGTATTTGTAGCTAAACCATTTGTTTCGCATGTATTTGAAGCTGAACCTTCTACATCGAATTGATTTGAAGCTAAATCTTGTGTATCGCATGGATTTGAAGCTAAACCTTCTACATCGCATTGATTTGAAGCGAAATCTTGTAAATCGCATGGATTTGAAGCTAAACCTTCTACGTCGCATTGATTTGAATCTAAATCATGTGTTTCGCATGGATTTGAAGCTAACTCGTTTGTTTCGCATGCAGTAGTAGCTAAATAATGTATATCACAAGTATTTGTAGCTAAACCATTTGTTTCGCATGGATTTGAAGCTAAACCTTCTACATCGCATTGATTTGAAGCTAAATCATGTGTTTCGCATGGATTTGAAGCTAACTCGTTTGTTTCGCTTGCAGTTGTAGCTAAATAATGTATATCACAAGTATTTGTAGCTAAACCATTTGTTTCGCATGGATTTGAAGCTAAGCCCTCTACTTCGCATTGATTTGAAGCTAAATCATTTGTTTCGCATGGAATTGAAGCTACTTCGTTTGTTCCTCCAGATTTTGAAGCTATATCACTTATATCGCAAGTATTTGAAGCTAAATCATGTACGTCGCATGGATTTGAAGCTGAACTTTCTACATCGCATTGATTTGAAGCTAAATCTTGTGTATGGCATGGATTTGAAGCTAAACTCTCTACATCGCATTGATTTGCAACTAAATCATGTGTTTCGCATGGATTTGAAGCTAACTCGTTTGTTTCGCATGCAGTTGTAGCTAAATAATGTATATCACAAGTAATTGTAGCTAAACCATTTGTTTCGCATGGATTTGATGCTAAACCTTCTACATCGCATTGATTTGAATCTAAATCATGTGTTTCGCATGGATTTGAAGCTAACTCGTTTGTTTCGCATGCAGTTGTAGCTAAATAATGTATATCACAAGTATTTGTAGCTAAACCATTTGTTTCCCATGGATTTGAAGCTAAGCCCTCTACTTCGCATTGATTTGAAGCTAAATCATTTGTTTCGCATGGAATTGAAGCTACCTTGTTTGTTCCTCCAGATTTTGAAGCTATATCACTTATATCGCAAGTATTTGAAGCTAAATCATGTACGTCGCATGGATTTGAAGCTGAACT
Organism: Megalopta genalis; assembly: GCF_051020955.1. Classification (NCBI taxonomy): domain Eukaryota; kingdom Metazoa; phylum Arthropoda; class Insecta; order Hymenoptera; family Halictidae; genus Megalopta; species Megalopta genalis. The sequence continues at coordinate 186,512 of NW_027476211.1, read as the reverse complement.
TTCTACATCGCATTGATTTGAAGCTAAATCTTGTGTATCGCATGGATTTGAAGCTAAACCCTCTACATCGCATTGATTTGCATCTGAATCATGTGTTTCGCATGGATTTGAAGCTAACTCGATTGTGTCGCATGCAGTTTAAGCTAAATCATGTATATCACAAGTATTTGAATCTAAACCATTTGATTCGGATGGGATTTGAAGCTAAGCCTTCTACTTCACACTGATTTGATGCTGAGTCATGTCTTTCGCATGGATTTGAAGCTAACTCGTTTGTTTCGCAGGCAGTTGTAGCTAAATAATGTATATCACAAGTATTTGTAGCTAAACCATTTGTTTGCATGGATTTGAAGCTAAGCCTTCTACTTCGCATTGATTTGAAGCTAAATCATTTGTTTCGCATCGATTTGAAGCTAAACCTTCTACATCGCATGGATATGATGCTAAACCTACTACATCACATTGATTTGCAGCTAAATCATGTGTTTCGCATGGATTTGAAGCTAACTCGTTCGTTGCGCTTACAGTTAAATCTAAATAACGTATATCACAAGTATTTGAAGCTAAACCATTTGTTTCGCATGGATTTGAAGCTAAGCCTTCTCCTTCGCATTAATTGGAAGCTAAATCACGTGTTTTGCATGGATTTGAAGTTGAACCTTCTACATCGCATTGATTTGCAAATGAATCATGTGTTTCGCATGGCTTTGAAGCTAACTCGTTCGTTTCGCCTGTATTTGAATCTATATTACTTATATCGCAAGTATTTGAAGCTAAATCATGTTTTTCGCTTGGATTTGAAGCTAAACCTTCTACATCGCATTTATTTGAACCAATTCATGTGTTTCGCGTGGATTTGAAGGTAACTCGATTGTTTTGCATGCAGTTGAAGCTATATCACATTTATCCCAAGTGTTTGAACCTCAATCATTTGTTTCGTATGGATTTGAAGCTAAACCTTCTACATCGCATTGATTTGAAGCTAACTCATGTGTTTCGCGTGGATTTGAAGGTAACTCGTTTGTTTCGCATGCAGTTGAAGCTATAACACCTATATCCCAAGTGTGTGAAGCAAAATCATTTGTTTCGCATGGATTTGAAGCTAAACCCTCTACATCGCATTGATTTGCAACTAAATCATGTGTTTCGCATGGATCTGAAGCTAACTCGTTTGTTTCGCATGCAGTTGTAGCTAAATAATGTATATCACAAGTATTTGTAGTTAAATCATTAGTTTCGCATGGATTTGAAGCTAAGCCTTCTACTTCGCATTGATTTGAAGCTAAATCATTTGTTTCGCATAGAACTGAAGCTACCTCGTTTGTTGCTGCTGCTTTTGAAGCTATATCACTTATATCGTAAGTATTTGAAGCTAAATCATATGTGTCGCATGGATTTGAAGCTAAACCTTCTACATCGCATTGATTTGAAGCTAACTCATGTGTTTCGCGTGGATTTGAAGGTAACTCGTTTGTTTCGCATGCAGTTGGAGCTATACCACCTATATCCCAAGTGTTTGAAGCTCAATCATTTGTTTCGCATGGTTTTGAAGCTAAACCTTCTACATCGCATTGATTTTAAGCTAAATCATGTGTTTCGCATGGATTTGAAGCTAACTCGTTTGTTTCGCATGCAGTTGTAGCTAAATAATGTATATCACAAGTATTTGTAGCTAAATCATTTGTTCCGCATGGATTTGAAGCTAAGACTTCTACTCCGCATTGGTTTGAAGCTAAATCATTTGTTTCGCATGGATTTGAAGCTAAACCTTCTACATCGCATTGATTTGAAGCTAAATCATGTGTATCCCATGTATTTGAAGCTAACTCGTTTGTTTCGCATGCAGTTGTAGCTAAATAATGTATATCACAAGTATTTGTAGCTAAACCATTTGTTTCGCATAGATTTGAAGCTGAACCTTCTACATCGCATTGATTTGCAAATGAATCATGTGTTTCGCATGGATTTGAAGCTAACTCGTTCGTTTCGCCTGAATTTGAATCTATATCACTTATATCGCAACTATTTGAAGCTAAATCATGTGTTTCGCTTGGATTTGAAGCTAAACCTTCTACATCGCATTCATTTGAACCAATTCATGTGTTTCGCGTGGATTTGAAAGTAACTCGTTTCTTTCGCATGCAGTTGAAGCTATATCACCTTTATCCCAAGTGTTTGAAGCTCAATCTTTGTTTCACATGGATTTGAAGCTAAACCTTCTACATCGCATTGATTTCAAGCTAACTCATTTGTTTCGCATAGAACTGAAGCTAAACCTTCTACATCGCATTGATTTGAGGCTAAACCATGTGTTTCGCATGGATTTGAAGCTAACTCGTTCGTTGCGCATACAGTTAAATCTCAATAACGTATATCACAAGTATTTGAAGCTAAATCATTTGTTTCGCATGGATTTGAAGCTAAGCCTGCTACTTCGCATTGATTTGAAGCTAAATCATTTGTTTCGCATAGAACTGAAGCTACCTCGTTTGTTCCTCCTCCTTTTGAAGCTATATCACTTATATCGCAACTATTTGAAGCTAAATCATATGTGTTGCATGGATTTGAAGCTGAACCCTCTACATCGAATTGATTTGAAGCTAAATCTTGTGTATCGCATGGATTTGAAGCTAAACCTTCTACATTGCATTGATTTGCAGCTAAATCATGTGTTTCGCATGGATTTGAAGCTAACTCGTTCGTTGCGCCTGCAGTTGAATCTACTTCACTTATATCGCAAGTATTTGAAGCTAAATCATGTGTCTCGCGTGGATTTTGAAGCAAACTCGTTTGATTAGTCTGCATTTGAAGCTATATCACATATACCCCAAGTGTTTGAAGCTAAATCATTTGTTTCGCATGGATTTGGAGCTAAACCTTCTACATTGCATTGATTTGCAGCTAAATCATGTGTTTCGCATGGATTTGAAGCTAACTCGTTCGTTGCGCCTGCAGTTGAATCTACTTCACTTATATCGCAAGTATTTGAAGCTAAATCATGTGTCTCGCGTGGATTTTGAAGCTAACTCGTTTGATTAGTCTGCATTTGAAGCTATATCACATATACCCCAAGTGTTTGAAGCTAAATCATTTGTTTCGCATGGATTTGGAGCTAAACCTTCTACATCGCATTGATTTGCAGCTAAATCATGTGTTTCGCATGGATTTGGAACTAAACCTTCTACATCGCATTGATTTGCAGCTAAATCATGTGTTTCGCATGGATTTGAAGCTAACTCGTTTGTTTCGCATGCAGTTGAAGCTATAACACCTATATCCCAAGTGTGTGAAGCACAATCATTTGTTTCGCATGGAATTGAAGCTAAACCTTCTACATCGCATTGATTTGAAGCTAACTCATTTGTTTCGCATAGAACTGAAGCTAAACCTTCTACATCGCATTGATTTGCAGCTAGATCATGTGTTTCGCATGGATTTGAGCTAACTCGTTCGTTGCGCATACAGTTAAATCTCAATAACGTATATCACAAGTAATTGAAGCTAAACCATTTGTTTCGCATGGATTTGAAGCTAAACCTTCTACATCGCATTGATTTGAAGCTAACTCATTTGTTTCGCATAGAACTGAAGCTAAACCTTCTACATCGCATTGATTTGCAGCTAAATCATGTGTATCGCATGGATTTGAAGCTAAACCTTCTACACCGCATTGATTTGCAGCTAAATCATGTGTTTCGCATGGATTTGAAGCTAACTCGTTCGTTTGGCCTGCAGTTGAATCTACATCACATATATCGCAAGTATTTGAAGCTAAATCATGTGTATCGCGTGGATTTTGAAGCTAACTCGTTTGATTAGTCTGCATTTGAAGCTATATCACTTATACGCCAAGTGTTTGAAGCTAAATCATTTGTTTCGCATGGATTTGGAGCTAAACCTTCTACATCGCATTGATTTGCAGCTAAATCATGTGTTTCGCTTGGATTTGAAGCTAACTCTTTCGTTGCGCATACAGTTAAATCTAAATAACGTATATCACAAGTATTTGAAGCTAAACCATTTGTTTCGCATGGTTTTTAAGCCAAGCCTTCTCCTTCGCATTAATTGGAAGCTAAATCACGTGTTTTGCATGGATTTGAAGCTGAACCTTCTACATCGCATTGATTTGCAAATGAATCATGTGTTTCGCATGGCTTTGAAGCTATCTCGTTCGTTTCGCCTGTATTTGAATCTATATCACTTATATCGCAAGTATTTGAAGCTAAATCATGTTTTTCGCTTGGATTTGAAGCTAAACCTTCTACATCGCATTTATTTGAACCAATTCATGTGTTTCGCATGGATTTGAAGGTAACTCGATTGTTTCGCATGCAGTTGAAGCTATATCACATTTATGCCAAGTGTTTGAACCTCAATCATTTGTTTCGTATGGATTTGAAGCTAAACCGTCTACATCGCATTGATTTGAAGCTAACTCATGTGTTTCGCGTGGATTTGAAGGTAACTCGTTTGTTTCGCATGCAGTTGAAGCTATAACACCTATATCCCAAGTGTGTGAAGCAAAATCATTTGTTTCGCATGGATTTGAAGCTAAACCGTCTACATCGCATTGATTTGCAACTAAATCATGTGTTTCGCATGGATCTGAAGCTAACTCGTTTGTTTCGCATGCAGTTGTAGCTAAATAATGTATATCACAAGTATTTGTAGCTAAACCATTTCTTTCACATGGATTTGAAGCTAAGACTTCTACTCCGCATTGATTTGAAGCTAAATCATTTGTTTCGCATGGATTTGAAGCTAAGCCTTCTACTTCGCATTGATTTGAAGCTAAATCATTTGTTTCGCATAGAACTGAAGCTACCTCGTTTGTTCCTCCTGCTTTTGAAGCTATATCACTTATATCGTAAGTATTTGAAGCTAAATCATTTGTTTCGCATGGATTTGAACCTAAACCTTCTACATCGCATTGATTTGAAGCTAAATCATTTGTTTCGCATGGATTTGAAGCTAAACCTTCTACATCGCATTGATTTGAAGCTAATTCATGTGTATCCCATGTATTTGAAGCTAACTCATTTGTTTCGCATGCAGTTGTAGCTAAATAATGTATATCACAAGTATTTGTAGCTAAACCATTTGTTTCGCATGGATTTGAAGCTAAGCCCTCTACTTCGCATTGATTTGAAGCTAAATCATTTGTTTCGCATGGAATTGAAGCTACCTCGTTTGTTCCTCCAGATTTTGATGCTATATCACTTATATCGCAAGTATTTGAAGCTAAATCATGTGCGTCGCATGGATTTGAAGCTGAACTTTCTACATCGCATTGATTGGAAGCTAAATCTTGTGTATCGCATGGATTTGAAGCTAAACCCTCTACATCGCATTGATTTGCAACTAAATCACGTGTTTTGCATGGATCTGAATCTAACTCGTTTGTTTCGCCTGCATTTGATGCTATATCACTTATATTCGCAAGCATTTGATGCTAAATCATTCGTTTCGCATGGATTTGAAGCTAAGCCTTTTACTTCGCATTGATTTGAAGTTAAATCATGTGTTTCCCTTGGATTTGAAGCTGAATCGTTTTCTTCGCATGCAGTTGAATCTATATCATTTATATCGCAAGTATCTGAAGTTAAATCATTTGTTTCTCATGGATTTGAAGCTAAACCTTCTACATCCCATGGATTTGAAGCTAAATCATGTGTTTGGCATGGATTTGAAGCTAAACCTTATACATCGCATTGATTTGCATCTGAATCATGTGTTTCGCATGGATTTGAAGCTAACTCGATTGTGTCGCATGCAGTTTAAGCTAAATCATGTATATCACAAGTATTTGAAACTAAACCATTTGATTCGCATGGGATTTGATGCTAAGCCTTCTACTTCACACTGATTTGATGCTGAATCATGTCTTTCGCATGGATTTGAAGCTAACTCGTTTGTTTCGCATGCAGTTTAAGCTAAATCATGTATATCACAAGTATTTGAAACTAAACCATTTGATTCGCATGGGATTTGATGCTAAGCCTTCTACTTCACACTGATTTGATGCTGAATCATGTCTTTCGCATGGATTTGAAGCTAACTCGTTTGTTTCGCATGCAGTTGTAGCTAAATAATGTATATCACAAGTATTTGTAGCTAAACCATTTGTTTGCATGGATTTGAAGCTAAGCCTTCTACTTCGCATTCATTTGAAGCTAAATCATTTGTTTCGCATAGAACTGAAGCTACCTCGTTTGTTCCTCCTGCTTTTGAAGCTATATCACTTATATCGCAAGTATTTGCAGCTAAATCATATGTGTCGCATGTATTTGAAGCTATCTCGTTTGTTTCGCATGCAGTTGAAGCTATAACACCTATATCCCAAGTGTGTGAAGCACAATCATTTGTTTCGCATGGAATTGAAGCTATACCTTCTACATCGCATTGATTTGCAGCTAAATCATGTGTATCGCATGGATTTGAAGCTAAACCTTCTACACCGCATTGATTTGCAGCTAAATCATGTGTTTCGCATGGATTTGAAGCTAACTCGTTCGTTTGGCCTGCAGTTGAATCTACATCACATATATCGCAAGTATTTGAAGCTAAATCATGTGTATCGCGTGGATTTTGAAGCTAACTCGTTTGATTAGTCTGCATTTGAAGCTATATCACTTATACGCCAAGTGTTTGAAGCTAACTCATTTGTTTCGCATGGATTTGGAGCTAAACCTTCTACATCGCATTGATTTGCAGCTAAATCATGTGTTTCGCTTGGATTTGAAGCTAACTCTTTCGTTGCGCATACAGTTAAATCTAAATAACGTATATCACAAGTATTTGAAGCTAAACCATTTGTTTCGCATGGATTTGAAGCTAAGCCTTCTCCTTCGCATTAATTGGAAGCTAAATCACGTGTTTCGCATGGATTTGAAGCTGAACCTTCTACATCGCATTGATTTGCAAATGAATCATGTGTTTCGCATGGCTTTGAAGCTAACTCGTTCGTTTCGCCTGTATTTGAATCTATATCACTTATATCGCAAGTATTTGAAGCTAAATCATGTTTTTCGCTTGGATTTGAAGCTAAACCTTCTACATCGCATTTATTTGAACCAATTCATGTGTTTCGCATGGATTTGAAGGTAACTCGATTGTTTCGCATGCAGTTGAAGCTATATCACATTTATGCCAAGTGTTTGAACCTCAATCATTTGTTTCGTATGGATTTGAAGCTAAACCGTCTACATCGCATTGATTTGAAGCTAACTCATGTGTTTCGCGTGGATTTGAAGGTAACTCGTTTGTTTCGCATGCAGTTGAAGCTATAACACCTATATCCCAAGTGTGTGAAGCAACATCATTTGTTTCGCATGGATTTGAAGCTAAACCGTCTACATCGCATTGATTTGCAACTAAATCATGTGTTTCGCATAGATCTGAAGCTAACTCGTTTGTTTCGCATGCAGTTGTAGCTAAATAATGTATATCACAAGTATTTGTAGCTAAACCATTTCTTTCACATGGATTTGAAGCTAAGACTTCTACTCCGCATTGATTTGAAGCTAAATCATTTGTTTCGCAATGGATTTGAAGCTAAGCCTTCTACTTCGCATTGATTTGAAGCTAAATCATTTGTTTCGGATAGAACTGAAGCTACCTCGTTTGTTCCTCCTGCTTTTGAAGCTATATCACTTATATCGTAAGTATTTGAAGCTAAATCATTTGTTTCGCATGGATTTGAACCTAAACCTTCTACATCGCATTGATTTGAAGCTAAATCATTTGTTTCGCATGGATTTGAAGCTAAACCTTCTACATCGCATTGATTTGAAGCTAATTCATGTGTATCACATGTATTTGAAGCTAACTCGTTTGTTTCGCATGCAGTTGTAGCTAAATAATGTATATCACAAGTATTTGTAGCTAAACCATTTGTTTCTCATGGATTTGAAGCTACCTCGTTTGTTCCTCCAGATTTTGAAGCTATATCACTTATATCGCAAGTATTTGAAGCTAAATCATGTGCGTCGCATGGATTTGAAGCTGAACTTTCTACATCGCATTGATTGGAAGCTAAATCTTGTGTATCGCATGGATTTGAAGCTAAACCCTCTACATCGCATTGATTTGCAACTAAATCACGTGTTTTGCATGGATCTGAATCTAACTCGTTTGTTTCGCCTGCATTTGATGCTATATCACTTATATTCGCAAGCATTTGATGCTAAATCATTCGTTTCGCATGGATTTGAAGCTAAGCCTTTTACTTCGCATTGATTTGAAGTTAAATCATGTGTTTCCCTTGGATTTGAAGCTGAATCGTTTTCTTCGCATGCAGTTGAATCTATATCATTTATATCGCAAGTATCTGAAGTTAAATAATTTGTTTCTCATGGATTTGAAGCTAAACCTTCTACATCCCATGGATTTGAAGCTAAATCATGTGTTTGGCATGGATTTGAAGCTAAACCTTATACATCGCATTGATTTGCATCTGAATCATGTGTTTCGCATGGATTTGAAGCTAACTCGATTGTGTCGCATGCAGTTTAAGCTAAATCATGTATATCACAAGTATTTGAAACTAAACCATTTGATTCGCATGGGATTTGATGCTAAGCCTTCTACTTCACACTGATTTGATGCTGAATCATGTCTTTCGCATGGATTTGAAGCTAACTCGTTTGTTACGCATGCAGTTGTAGCTAAATAATGTATATCACAAGTATTTGTAGCTAAACCATTTGTTTGCATGGATTTGAAGCTAAGCCTTCTACTTCGCATTCATTTGAAGCTAAATCATTTGTTTCGCATAGAACTGAAGCTACCTCGTTTGTTCCTCCTGCTTTTGAAGCTATATCACTTATATCGCAAGTATTTGAAGCTAAATCATATGTGTCGCATGGATTTGAAGCTGATCCTTCTACATCGAATTGATTTGAAGCTAAATCTTGTGTATCGCATGGATTTGAAGCTAAACCTTCTACATCGCATTGATTTGCAGCTAAATCATGTGTTTCGCATGGATTTGAAGCTAACTCGTTCGTTGCGCCTGCAGTTGAATCTACATCACTTATATCGCAAGTATTTGAAGCTAAATCATCTGTATCGCGTGGATTATGAAGCTAACTCGTTTGATTAGTCTGCATTTGAAGCTATATCACTTATACCCCAAGTGTTTGAAGCTAAATCATTTGTTTCGCATGGATTTGGAGCTAAACCTTCTACATCGCATTGATTTGCAGCTAAATCATGTGTTTCGCGTGGATTTGAAGGTAACTCGTTTGTTTCGCATGCAGTTGAAGCTATAACACCTATATCCCAAGTGTGTGAAGCTCAATCATTTGTTTCGCATGGATTTGAAGATAGACCGTCTACATCGCATTGCTTTTAAGCTAAATCATTCGTTTCGCATGGATTATAAGCTAAGCCTTTTACTTCGCATTGATTTGAAGATAAATCATGTGTTTCCCTTGGATTTGAAGCTGAATCGTTTTTTTCGCATGCAGTTGAATCTATATCATTTATATCGCAAGTATCTGAAGTTAAATCATTTGTTTCTCATGGATTTGAAGCTAAACCTTCTACATCCCATGGATTTGAAGCTAAATCATGTGTTTGGCATGGATTTGAAGCTAAACCTTATACATCGCATTGATTTGCATCTGAATCATGTGTTTCGCATGGATTTGAAGCTAACTCGATTGTGTCGCATGCAGTTTAAGCTAAATCATGTATATCACAAGTATTTGAATCTAAACCATTTGATTCGCATGGGACTTGATGCTAAGCCTTCTACTTCACACTGATTTGATGCTGAATCATGTCTTTCGCATGGATTTGAAGCTAACTCGTTTGTTTCGCATGCAGTTGTAGCTAAATAATGTATATCACAAGTATTTGTAGCTAAACCATTTGTTTGCATGGATTTGAAGCTAAGCCTTCTACTTCGCATTGATTTGAAGCTAAATCATTTGTTTCGCATCGATTTGAAGTTAAACCTTCTACATCGCATGGATTTGAAGCTATATCACTTATACCCCAAGTGTTTGAAGCTAAATCATTTGTTTCGCATGGATTTGGAGCTAAACCTTCTACATCGCATTGATTTAAACCTAAATCATGTGTTTCGCATGTATTTGAAGCTAACTCGTTTGTTTCGCATGCAGTTGTAGCTATATAATGTATATCACAAGTATTTGTAGCTAAATCATTTGTTTCGCATGGATTTGAAGCTAAGCCTTCTACTTCGCATTGATTTGAAGCTAAATCATTTGTTTAGCATAGAACTGAAGCTACCTCGTTTGTTCCTCCTGCTTTTGAAGCTATATCACTTATATCGCAAGTATTTGAAGCTAAATCATATGTGTCGCATGGATTTGAAGCTGAACCTTCTACATCGAATTGATTTGAAGCTAAATCTTGTGTATCGCATGGGTTTGAAGCTAAACCTTCTACATTGCATTGATTTGAAGCTAAATCATGTGTTTCGCATGGATTTGAAGATTACTCGTTCGTTTCGCCTCCAGTTGAATCTACATCACTTATATCGCAAGTATTTGAAGCTAAATCATGTGTATCGCGTGGATTTTGAAGCTAACTCGTTTGTTTCGCATGCAGTTGTAGCTAAATAATATATATCACAAGTATTTGTAGCTAAATGATTTGTTTCGCATGGATTTGAAGCTAAGCCTTCTACATCGCATTGATTTGCAGCTAAATCAAGTGTTTCGCATGTATTTGAAGCTATCTCGTTTGTTTCGCATGCAGTTGAAGCTATAACACCTATATCCCAAGTGTGTGAAGCACAATCATTTGTTTCGCATGGAATTGAAGCTATACCTTCTACATCGCATTGATTTGCAGCTAAATCATGTGTATCGCATGGATTTGAAGCTAAACCTTCTACACCGCATTGATTTGCAGCTAAATCATGTGTTTCGCATGGTTTTGAAGCTAACTCGTTTGTTTGGCCTGCAGTTGAATCTACATCACATATATCGCAAGTATTTGAAGCTAAATCATGTGTATCGCGTGGATTTTGAAGCTAACTCGTTTGATTAGTCTGCATTTGAAGCTATATCACTTATACGCCAAGTGTTTGAAGCTAAATCATTTGTTTCGCATGGATTTGGAGCTAAACCTTCTACATCGCATTGATTTGCAGCTAAATCATGTGTTTCGCTTGGATTTGAAGCTAACTCCTTCGTTGCGCATACAGTTAAATCTAAATAACGTATATCACAAGTATTTGAAGCTAAACCATTTGTTTCGAATGGATTTGAAGCTAAGCCTTCTCCTTCGCATTAATTGGAAGCTAAATCACGTGTTTTGCATGGATTTGAAGCTGAACCTTCTACATCGCATTGATTTGCAAATGAATCATGTGTTTCGCATGGCTTTGAAGCTAACTCGTTCGTTTCGCCTGTATTTGAATCTATATCACTTATATCGCAAGTATTTGAAGCTAAATCATGTTTTTCGCTTGGATTTGAAGCTAAACCTTCTACATCGCATTTATTTGAACCAATTCATGTGTTTCGCATGGATTTGAAGGTAACTCGATTGTTTCGCATGCAGTTGAAGCTATATCACATTTATGCCAAGTGTTTGAACCTCAATCATTTGTTTCGTATGGATTTGAAGCTAAACCGTCTACATCGCATTGATTTGAAGCTAACTCATGTGTTTCGCGTGGATTTGAAGGTAACTCGTTTGTTTCGCATGCAGTTGAAGCTATAACACCTATATCCCAAGTGTGTGAAGCAACATCATTTGTTTCGCATGGATTTGAAGCTAAACCGTCTACATCGCATTGATTTGCAACTAAATCATGTTTTTCGCATAGATCTGAAGCTAACTCGTTTGTTTCGCATGCAGTTGTAGCTAAATAATGTATATCACAAGTATTTGTAGCTAAACCATTTCTTTCACATGGATTTGAAGCTAAGACTTCTACTCCGCATTGATTTGAAGCTAAATCATTTGTTTCGCAATGGATTTGAAGCTAAGCCTTCTACTTCGCATTGATTTGAAGCTAAATCATTTGTTTCGCATAGAACTGAAGCTACCTCGTTTGTTCCTCCTGCTTTTGAAGCTATATCACTTATATCGTAAGTATTTGAAGCTAAATCATTTGTTTCGCATGGATTTGAACCTAAACCTTCTACATCGCATTGATTTGAAGCTAAATCATTTGTTTCGCATGGATTTGAAGCTAAACCTTCTACATCGCATTGATTTGAAGCTAATTCATGTGTATCCCATGTATTTGAAGCTAACTCGTTTGTTTCGCATGCAGTTGTAGCTAAATAATGTATATCACAAGTATTTGTAGCTAAACCATTTGTTTCTCATGGATTTGAAGCTACCTCGTTTGTTCCTCCAGATTTTGAAGCTATATCACTTATATCGCAAGTATTTGAAGCTAAATCATGTGCGTCGCATGGATTTGAAGCTGAACTTTCTACATCGCATTGATTGGAAGCTAAATCTTGTGTATCGCATGGATTTGAAGCTAAACCCTCTACATCGCATTGATTTGCAACTAAATCACGTGTTTTGCATGGATCTGAATCTAACTCGTTTGTTTCGCCTGCATTTGATGCTATATCACTTATATTCGCAAGCATTTGATGCTAAATCATTCGTTTCGCATGGATTTGAAGCTAAGCCTTTTACTTCGCATTGATTTGAAGTTAAATCATGTGTTTCCCTTGGATTTGAAGCTGAATCGTTTTCTTCGCATGCAGTTGAATCTATATCATTTATATCGCAAGTATCTGAAGTTAAATCATTTGTTTCTCATGGATTTGAAGCTAAACCTTCTACATCCCATGGATTTGAAGCTAAATCATGTGTTTGGCATGGATTTGAAGCTAAACCTTATACATCGCATTGATTTGCATCTGAATCATGTGTTTCGCATGGATTTGAAGCTAACTCGATTGTGTCGCATGCAGTTTAAGCTAAATCATGTATATCAGAAGTATTTGAAACTAAACCATTTGATTCGCATGGGATTTGATGCTAAGCCTTCTACTTCACACTGATTTGATGCTGAATCATGTCTTTCGCAAGGATTTGAAGCTAACTCGTTTGTTTCGCATGCAGTTGTAGCTAAATAATGTATATCACAAGTATTTGTAGCTAAACCATTTGTTTGCATGGATTTGAAGCTAAGCCTTCTACTTCGCATTCATTTGAAGCTAAATCATTTGTTTCGCATAGAACTGAAGCTACCTCGTTTGTTCCTCCTGCTTTTGAAGCTATATCACTTATATCGCAAGTATTTGAAGCTAAATCATATGTGTCGCATGGATTTGAAGCTGATCCTTCTACATCGAATTGATTTGAAGCTAAATCTTGTGTATCGCATGGATTTGAAGCTAAACCTTCTACATCGCATTGATTTGCAGCTAAATCATGTGTTTCGCATGGATTTGAAGCTAACTCGTTCGTTGCGCCTGCAGTTGAATCTACATCACTTATATCGCAAGTATTTGAAGCTAAATCATCTGTATCGCGTGGATTATGAAGCTAACTCGTTTGATTAGTCTGCATTTGAAGCTATATCACTTATACCCCAAGTGTTTGAAGCTAAATCATTTGTTTCGCATGGATTTGGAGCTAAACCTTCTACATCGCATTGATTTGCAGCTAAATCATGTGTTTCGCGTGGATTTGAAGGTAATTCGTTTGTTTCGCATGCAGTTGAAGCTATAACACCTATATCCCAAGTGTGTGAAGCTCAATCATTTGTTTCGCATGGATTTGAAGATAGACCGTCTACATCGCATTGATTTTAAGCTAAATCATTCGTTTCGCATGGATTATAAGCTAAGCCTTTTACTTCGCATTGATTTGAAGATAAATCATGTGTTTCCCTTGGATTTGAAGCTGAATCGTTTTTTTCGCATGCAGTTGAATCTATATCATTTATATCGCAAGTATCTGAAGTTAAATCATTTGTTTCTCATGGATTTGAAGCTAAACCTTCTACATCCCATGGATTTGAAGCTAAATCATGTGTTTGGCATGGATTTGAAGCTAAACCTTATACATCGCATTGATTTGCATCTGAATCATGTGTTTCGCATGGATTTGAAGCTAACTCGATTGTGTCGCATGCAGTTTAAGCTAAATCATGTATATCACAAGTATTTGAATCTAAACCATTTGATTCGCATGGGACTTGATGCTAAGCCTTCTACTTCACACTGATTTGATGCTGAATCATGTCTTTCGCATGGATTTGATGCTAACTCGTTTGTTTCGCATGCAGTTGTAGCTAAATAATGTATATCACAAGTATTTGTAGCTAAACCATTTGTTTGCATGGATTTGAAGCTAAGCCTTCTACTTCGCATTGATTTGAAGCTAAATCATTTGTTTCGCATCGATTTGAAGCTAAACCTTCTACATCGCATGGATTTGAAGCTATATCACTTATACCCCAAGTGTTTGAAGCTAAATCATTTGTTTCGCATGGATTTGGAGCTAAACCTTCTACATCGCATTTATTTGAACCAATTCATGTGTTTCGCATGGATTTGAAGGTAACTCGATTGTTTCGCATGCAGTTGAAGCTATATCACATTTATGCCAAGTGTTTGAACCTCAATCATTTGTTTCGTATGGATTTGAAGCTAAACCGTCTACATCGCATTGATTTGAAGCTAACTCATGTGTTTCGCGTGGATTTGAAGGTAACTCATTTGTTTCGCATGCAGTTGAAGCTATAACACCTATATCCCAAGTGTGTGAAGCAACATCATTTGTTTCGCATGGATTTGAAGCTAAACCGTCTACATCGCATTGATTTGCAACTAAATCATGTTTTTCGCATAGATCTGAAGCTAACTCGTTTGTTTCGCATGCAGTTGTAGCTAAATAATGTATATCACAAGTATTTGTAGCTAAACCATTTCTTTCACATGGATTTGAAGCTAAGACTTCTACTCCGCATTGATTTGAAGCTAAATCATTTGTTTCGCAATGGATTTGAAGCTAAGCCTTCTACTTCGCATTGATTTGAAGCTAAATCATTTGTTTGGCATAGAACTGAAGCTACCTCGTTTGTTCCTCCTGCTTTTGAAGCTATATCACTTATATCGTAAGTATTTGAAGCTAAATCATTTGTTTCGCATGGATTTGAACCTAAACCTTCTACATCGCATTGATTTGAAGCTAAATCATTTGTTTCGCATGGATTTGAAGCTAAACCTTCTACATCGCATTGATTTGAAGCTAATTCATGTGTATCCCATGTATTTGAAGCTAACTCGTTTGTTTCGCATGCAGTTGTAGCTAAATAATGTATATCACAAGTATTTGTAGCTAAACCATTTGTTTCTCATGGATTTGAAGCTACCTCGTTTGTTCCTCCAGATTTTGAAGCTATATCACTTATATCGCAAGTATTTGTAGCTAAATCATGTGCGTCGCATGGATTTGAAGCTGAACTTTCTACATCGCATTGATTGGAAGCTAAATCTTGTGTATCGCATGGATTTGAAGCTAAACCCTCTACATCGCATTGATTTGCAACTAAATCACGTGTTTTGCATGGATCTGAATCTAACTCGTTTGTTTCGCCTGCATTTGATGCTATATCACTTATATTCGCAAGCATTTGATGCTAAATCATTCGTTTCGCATGGATTTGAAGCTAAGCCTTTTACTTCGCATTGATTTGAAGTTAAATCATGTGTTTCCCTTGGATTTGAAGCTGAATCGTTTTCTTCGCATGCAGTTGAATCTATATCATTTATATCGCAAGTATCTGAAGTTAAATCATTTGTTTCTCATGGATTTGAAGCTAAACCTTCTACATCCCATGGATTTGAAGCTAAATCATGTGTTTGGCATGGATTTGAAGCTAAACCTTATACATCGCATTGATTTGCATCTGAATCATGTGTTTCGCATGGATTTGAAGCTAACTCGATTGTGTCGCATGCAGTTTAAGCTAAATCATGTATATCAGAAGTATTTGAAACTAAACCATTTGATTCGCATGGGATTTGATGCTAAGCCTTCTACTTCACACTGATTTGATGCTGAATCATGTCTTTCGCAAGGATTTGAAGCTAACTCGTTTGTTTCGCATGCAGTTGTAGCTAAATAATGTATATCACAAGTATTTGTAGCTAAACCATTTGTTTGCATGGATTTGAAGCTAAGCCTTCTACTTCGCATTCATTTGAAGCTAAATCATTTGTTTCGCATAGAACTGAAGCTACCTCGTTTGTTCCTCCTGCTTTTGAAGCTATATCACTTATATCGCAAGTATTTGAAGCTAAATCATATGTGTCGCATGGATTTGAAGCTGATCCTTCTACATCGAATTGATTTGAAGCTAAATCTTGTGTATCGCATGGATTTGAAGCTAAACCTTCTACATCGCATTGATTTGCAGCTAAATCATGTGTTTCGCATGGATTTGAAGCTAACTCGTTCGCTGCGCCTGCAGTTCAATCTACATCACTTATATCGCAAGTATTTGAAGCTAAATCATCTGTATCGCGTGGATTTTGAAGCTAACTCGTTTGATTAGTCTGCATTTGAAGCTATATCACTTATACCCCAAGTGTTTGAAGCTAAATCATTTGTTTCGCATGGATTTGGAGCTAAACCTTCTACATCGCATTGATTTGCAGCTAAATCATGTGTTTCGCATGTATTTGAAGCTATCTCGTTTGTTTCGCATGCAGTTGAAGCTATAACACCTATATCCCAAGTGTGTGAAGCACAATCATTTGTTTCGCATGGAATTGAAGCTATACCTTCTACATCGCATTGATTTGCAGCTAAATCATGTGTATCGCATGGATTTGAAGCTAAACCTTCTACACCGCATTGATTTGCAGCTAAATCATGTGTTTCGCATGGATTTGAAGCTAACTCGTTCGTTTGGCCTGCAGTTGAATCTACATCACATATATCGCAAGTATTTGAAGCTAAATCATGTGTATCGCGTGGATTTTGAAGCTAACTCGTTTGATTAGTCTGCATTTGAAGCTATATCACTTATACGCCAAGTGTTTGAAGCTAAATCATTTGTTTCGCATGGATTTGGAGCTAAACCTTCTACATCGCATTGATTTGCAGCTAAATCATGTGTTTCGCTTGGATTTGAAGCTAACTCTTTCGTTGCGCATACAGTTAAATCTAAATAACGTATATCACAAGTATTTGAATCTAAACCATTTGTTTCGCATGGATTTGAAGCTAAGCCTTTTCCTTCGCATTAATTGGAAGCTAAATCACGTGTTTTGCATGGATTTGAAGCTGAACCTTCTACATCGCATTGATTTGCAAATGAATCATGTGTTTCGCATGGCTTTGAAGCTAACTCGTTCGTTTCGCCTGTATTTGAATCTATATCACTTATATCGCAAGTATTTGAAGCTAAATCATGTTTTTCGCTTGGATTTGAAGCTAAACCTTCTACATCGCATTTATTTGAACCAATTCATGTGTTTCGCATGGATTTGAAGGTAACTCGATTGTTTCGCATGCAGTTGAAGCTATATCACATTTATGCCAAGTGTTTGAACCTCAATCATTTGTTTCGTATGGATTTGAAGCTAAACCGTCTACACCGCATTGATTTGCAGCTAAATCATGTGTTTCGCATGGATTTGAAGCTAACTCGTTTGTTTGGCCTGCAGTTGAATCTACATCACATATATCGCAAGTATTTGAAGCTAAATCATGTGTATCGCGTGGATTTTGAAGCTAACTCGTTTGATTAGTCTGCATTTGAAGCTATATCACTTATACGCCAAGTGTTTGAAGCTAAATCATTTGTTTCGCATGGATTTGATGCTGATCCTTCTACATCGAATTGATTTGAAGCTAAATCTTGTGTATCGCATGGATTTGAAGCTAAACCTTCTACATCGCATTGATTTGCAGCTAAATCATGTGTTTCGCATGGATTTGAAGCTAACTCGTTCGTTGCGCCTGCAGTTGAATCTACATCACTTATATCGCAAGTATTTGAAGCTAAATCATCTGTATCGCGTGGATTTTGAAGCTAACTCGTTTGATTAGTCTGCATTTGAAGCTATATCACTTATACCCCAAGTGTTTGAAGCTAAATCATTTGTTTCGCATGGATTTGGAGCTAAACCTTCTACATCGCATTGATTTGCAGCTAAATCATGTGTTTCGCGTGGATTTGAAGGTAACTCGTTTGTTTCGCATGCAGTTGAAGCTATAACACCTATATCCCAAGTGTGTGAAGCTCAATCATTTGTTTCGCATGGATTTGAAGATAGACCGTCTACATCGCATTGATTTTAAGCTAAATCATTCGTTTCGCATGGATTAGAAGCTAAGCCTTTTACTTCGCATTGATTTGAAGTTAAATCATGTGTTTCCCTTGGATTTGAAGCTGAATCGTTTTTTTCGCATGCAGTTGAATCTATATCATTTATATCGCAAGTATCTGAAGTTAAATCATTTGTTTCTCATGGATTTGAAGCTAAACCTTCTACATCCCATGGATTTGATGCTCAATCATGTCTTTCGCATGGATTTGAAGCTAACTCGTTTGTTTCGCATGCAGTTGTAGCTAAATAATGTATATCACAAGTATTTGTAGCTAAACCATTTGTTTGCATGGATTTGAAGCTAAGCCTTCTACTTCGCATTCATTTGAAGCTAAATCATTTGTTTCGCATAGAACTGAAGCTACCTCGTTTGTTCCTCCTGCTTTTGAAGCTATATCACTTATATCGCAAGTATTTGAAGCTAAATCATATGTGTCGCATGGATTTGAAGCTGATCCTTCTACATCGAATTGATTTGAAGCTAAATCTTGTGTATCGCATGGATTTGAAGCTAAACCTTCTACATCGCATTGATTTGCAGCTAAATCATGTGTTTCGCATGGATTTGAAGCTAACTCGTTCGTTGCGCCTGCAGTTGAATCTACATCACTTATATCGCAAGTATTTGAAGCTAAATCATCTGTATCGCGTGGATTTTGAAGCTAACTCGTTTGATTAGTCTGCATTTGAAGCTATATCACTTATACCCCAAGTGTTTGAAGCTAAATCATTTGTTTCGCATGGATTTGGAGCTAAACCTTCTACATCGCATTGATTTGCAGCTAAATCATGTGTTTCGCATGTATTTGAAGCTATCTCGTTTGTTTCGCATGCAGTTGAAGCTATAACACCTATATCCCAAGTGTGTGAAGCACAATCATTTGTTTCGCATGGAATTGAAGCTATACCTTCTACATCGCATTGATTTGCAGCTAAATCATGTGTATCGCATGGATTTGAAGCTAAACCTTCTACACCGCATTGATTTGCAGCTAAATCATGTGTTTCGCATGGATTTGAAGCTAACTCGTTCGTTTGGCCTGCAGTTGAATCTACATCACATATATCGCAAGTATTTGAAGCTAAATCATGTGTATCGCGTGGATTTTGAAGCTAACTCGTTTGATTAGTCTGCATTTGAAGCTATATCACTTATACGCCAAGTGTTTGAAGCTAAATCATTTGTTTCGCATGGATTTGGAGCTAAACCTTCTACACCGCATTGATTTGCAGCTAAATCATGTGTTTCGCTTGGATTTGAAGCTAACTCTTTCGTTGCGCATACAGTTAAATCTAAATAACGTATATCACAAGTATTTGAAGCTAAACCATTTGTTTCGCATGGATTTGAAGCTAAGCCTTCTCCTTCGCATTAATTGGAAGCTAAATCACGTGTTTTGCATGGATTTGAAGCTGAACCTTCTACATCGCATTGATTTGCAAATGAATCATGTGTTTCGCATGGCTTTGAAGCTAACTCGTTCGTTTCGCCTGTATTTGAATCTATATCACTTATATCGCAAGTATTTGAAGCTAAATCATGTTTTTCGCTTGGATTTGAAGCTAAACCTTCTACATCGCATTTATTTGAACCAATTCATGTGTTTCGCATGGATTTGAAGGTAACTCGATTGTTTCGCATGCAGTTGAAGCTATATCACATTTATGCCAAGTGTTTGAACCTCAATCATTTGTTTCGTATGGATTTGAAGCTAAACCGTCTACACCGCATTGATTTGCAGCTAAATCATGTGTTTCGCATGGATTTGAAGCTAACTCGTTTGTTTGGCCTGCAGTTGAATCTACATCACATATATCGCAAGTATTTGAAGCTAAATCATGTGTATCGCGTGGATTTTGAAGCTAACTCGTTCGATTAGTCTGCATTTGAAGCTATATCACTTATACGCCAAGTGTTTGAAGCTAAATCATTTGTTTCGCATGGATTTGATGCTGATCCTTCTACATCGAATTGATTTGAAGCTAAATCTTGTGTATCGCATGGATTTGAAGCTAAACCTTCTACATCGCATTGATTTGCAGCTAAATCATGTGTTTCGCATGGATTTGAAGCTAGCTCGTTCGTTGCGCCTGCAGTTGAATCTACATCACTTATATCGCAAGTATTTGAAGCTAAATCATCTGTATCGCGTGGATTTTGAAGCTAACTCGTTTGATTAGTCTGCATTTGAAGCTATATCACTTATACCCCAAGTGTTTGAAGCTAAATCATTTGTTTCGCATGGATTTGGAGCTAAACCTTCTACATCGCATTGATTTGCAGCTAAATCATGTGTTTCGCGTGGATTTGAAGGTAACTCGTTTGTTTCGCATGCAGTTGAAGCTATAACACCTATATCCCAAGTGTGTGAAGCTCAATCATTTGTTTCGCATGGATTTGAAGATAGACCGTCTACATCGCATTGATTTTAAGCTAAATCATTCGTTTCGCATGGATTAGAAGCTAAGCCTTTTACTTCGCATTGATTTGAAGTTAAATCATGTGTTTCCCTTGGATTTGAAGCTGAATCGTTTTTTTCGCATGCAGTTGAATCTATATCATTTATATCGCAAGTATCTGAAGTTAAATCATTTGTTTCTCATGGATTTGAAGCTAAACCTTCTACATCCCATGGATTTGATGCTCAATCATGTCTTTCGCATGGATTTGAAGCTAACTCGTTTGTTTCGCATGCAGTTGTAGCTAAATAATGTATATCACAAGTATTTGTAGCTAAACCATTTGTTTGCATGGATTTGAAGCTAAGCCTTCTACTTCGCATTGATTTGAAGCTAAATCATTTGTTTCGCATCGATTTGAAGCTAAACCTTCTACATCGCATGGATTTGAAGCTATATCACTTATACCCCAAGTGTTTGAAGCTAAATCATTTGTTTCGCATGGATTTGGAGCTAAACCTTCTACATCGCATTGATTTAAACCTAAATCATGTGTTTCGCATGTATTTGAAGCTAACTCGTTTGTTTCGCATGCAGTTGTAGCTATATAATGTATATCACAAGTATTTGTAGCTAAATCATTTGTTTCGCATGGATTTGAAGCTAAGCCTTCTACTTCGCATTGATTTGAAGCTAAATCATTTGTTTAGCATAGAACTGAAGCTACCTCGTTTGTTCCTCCTGCTTTTGAAGCTATATCACTTATATCGCAAGTATTTGAAGCTAAATCATATGTGTCGCATGGATTTGAAGCTGAACCTTCTACATCGAATTGATTTGAAGCTAAATCTTGTGTATCGCATGGGTTTGAAGCTAAACCTTCTACATTGCATTGATTTGAAGCTAAATCATGTGTTTCGCATGGATTTCTAGCTTACTCGTTCGTTTCGCCTCCAGTTGAATCTACATCACTTATATCGCAAGTATTTGAAGCTAAATCATGTGTATCGCGTGGATTTTGAAGCTAACTCGTTTGTTTCGCATGCAGTTGTAGCTAAATAATATATATCACAAGTATTTGTAGCTAAATGATTTGTTTCGCATGGATTTGAAGCTAAGCCTTCTACATCGCATTGATTTGCAGCTAAATCAAGTGTTTCGCATGTATTTGAAGCTATCTCGTTCGTTTCGCATGCAGTTGAAGCTATAACACCTATATCCCAAGTGTGTGAAGCACAATCATTTGTTTCGCATGGAATTGAAGCTATACCTTCTACATCGCATTGATTTGAAGCTAAATCATGTGTTTCGCATGGATTTGAAGCTAACTCGTTTGTTTGGCCTGCAGTTGAATCTACAACACTTATATCGCAAGTATTTGAAGCTAAATCATGTGTATCGCGTGGATTTTGAAGCTAACTCGTTTGATTAGTCTGCATTTGAAGCTATATCACTTATACGCCAAGTGTTTGAAGCTAAATCATTTGTTTCGCATGGATTTGGAGCTAAACCTTCTACATCGCATTGATTTGCAGCTAAATCATGTGTTTCGCTTGGATTTGAAGCTAACTCGTTCGTTGCGCATACAGTTAAATCTAAATAACGTATATCACAAGTATTTGAAGCTAAACCATTTGATTCGCATAGATTTGAAGCTAAGCCTTCTCCTTCGCATTAATTGGAAGCTAAATCACTTGTTTTGCATGGATTTGAAGCTGAACCTTCTACATCGCATTGATTTGCAAATGAATCATGTGTTTCGCATGGCTTTGAAGCTAACTCGATCGTTTCGCCTGTATTTGAATCTATATCACTTATATCGCAAGTATTTGTAGCTAAATCATATTTTTCGCTTGGATTTGAAGCTAAACCTTCTACATCGCATTTATTTGAACCAATTCATGTGTTTCGCGTGGATTTGAAGGTAACTCGATTGTTTCGCATGCAGTTGAAGCTATATCACATTTATGCCAAGTGTCTGAACCTCAATCATTTGTTTCGTATGGATTTGAAGCTAAACCTTCTACATCGCATTGATTTGAAGCTAACTCATGTGTTTCGCGTGGATTTGAAGGTAACTCGTTTGTTTCGCATGCAGTTGAAGCTATAACACCTATATCCCAAGTGTGTGAAGCAAAATCATTTGTTTCGCATGGATTTGAAGCTAAACCGTCTACATCGCATTGATTTTAAGCTAAATCATGTGTTTCGCATCGATCTGAAGCTAACTCGTTTGTTTCGCATGCAGTTGTAGCTAAATAATGTATATCACAAGTATTTGTAGCTAAACCATTTGTTTCACATGGATTTGAAGCTAAGAATTCTACTCCGCATTGATTTGAAGCTAAATCATTTGTTTCGCATGGATTTGAAGCTAAACCCTCTACATCGCATTGATTTGCAAATAAATCATGTGTTTCGCATGGATCTGAAGCTAACTCGTTTGTTTCGCATGCAGTTGTAGCTAAATAATGTATATCACAAGTATTTGTAGCTAACTCATTTGTTTCGCATGGATTTGAAGCTAAGCCTTCTACTTCGCATTGATTTGAAGCTAAATCATTTGTTTCGCATAGAACTGAAGCTACCTCGTTTGTTCCTCCAGCTTTTGAAGCTATATCACTTATATCGTAAGTATTTGAAGCTAAATCATATGTGTCGCATGGATTTGAAGCTAAACCTTCTACATCGCATTGATTTGAAGCTAACTCATGTGTTTCGCGTGGATTTGAAGGTAACTCGTTTGTTTCGCATGCAGTTGGAGCTATACCACCCATATCCCAAGTGTTTGAAGCTCAATCATTTGTTTCGCATGGTTTTGAAGCTAAACCTTCTACATCGCATTGATTTTAAGCTAAATCATGTGTTTCGCATGGATTTGAAGCTAACTCGTTTGTTTCGCATGCAGTTGTAGCTAAGTAATGTATATCACAAGTATTTGTAGCTAGATCATTTGTTTCGCATGGATTTGAAGCTAAGACTTCTACTCCGCATTGATTTGAAGCTAAATCATTTGTTTCGCATGGATTTGAAGCTAAACCTTCTACATCGCATTGATTTGAAGCTAAATCATCTGTATCCCATGTATTTGAAGCTAACTCGTTTGTTTCGCATGCAGTTGTAGCTAAATAATGTATATCACAAGTATTTGTAGCTAAAGCATTTGTTTCGCATGGATTTGAAGCTAAGCCCTCTACTACGCATTGATTTGAAGCTAAATCATTTGTTTCGCATGGAATTGAAGCTACCTCGTTTGTTCCTCCAGATTTTGAAGCTATATCACTTAAATCGCAAGTATTTGAAGCTAAATCATGTGCGTCGCATGGATTTGAAGCTGAACTTTCTACATCGCATTGATTTGAAGCTAAATCTTGTGTATCGCATGGATTTGAAGCTAAACCCTCTACATCGCATTGATTTGCAACTAAATCATGTGTTTCGCAAGGATCTGAATCTAACTCGTTTGTTTCGCCTGCATTTGATGCTATATCACTTATATTCGCAAGCATTTGATGCTAAATCATTCGTTTCGCATGGATTTGAAGCTAAGCCTTTTACTTCGCATTGATTTGAAGTTAAATCATGTGTTTCCCTTGGATTTGAAGCTGAATCGTTTTTTTCGCATGCAGTTGAATCTATATCATTTATATCGCAAGTATCTGAAGTTAAATCATTTGTTTCTCATGGATTTGAAGCTAAACCTTCTACATCCCATGGATTTGAAGCTAAATCATGTGTTTGGCATGGATTTGAAGCTAAACCTTATACATCGCATTGATTTGCATCTGAATCATGTGTTTCGCATGGATTTGAAGCTAACTCGATTGTGTCGCATGCAGTTTAAGCTAAATCATGTATATAACAAGTATTTGAATCTAAACCATTTGATTCGCATGGGATTTGATGCTAAGCCTTCTACTTCGCACTGATTTGATGCTGAATCATGTCTTTCGCATGGATTTGAAGCTAACTCGTTTGTTTCGCATGCAGTTGTAGCTAAACAATGTATATCACAAGTATTAGTAGCTAAACCATTTGTTTGCATGGATTTGAAGCTACGCCTTCTACTTCGCATTGATTTGAAGCTAAATCATTTGTTTCGCATGGATTTGGAGCTAAACCTTCTAAATCGCATTGATTTGCAAATGAATCATGTGTTTCACATGGCTTTGAATCTAACTCGTTCGTTTCGCCTGTATTTGAATCTATATCACTTATATCGCAAGTATTTGAAGCTAAATCATGTGTTTCGCTTGGATTTGAAGCTAAACCTTCTACATCGCATTTATTTGAACCAATTCATGTGTTTCGCGTGGATCTGAAGGTAACTCGATTGTTTCGCATGCAGTTGAAGCTATAACACCTATATCCCAAGTGTGTGAAGCTCAATCATTTGTTTCTCATGGATTTGAAGCTAAACCGTCTACATCGCATTGATTTTAAGCTAAATCATGTGTTTCGCATGGATTTGAAGCTAACTCGTTTGTTTCGCATGCAGTTGTAGCTAAATAATGTATATCACAAGTATTTGTAGCTAAATCATTTGTTTCGCATGGATTTGAAGCTAAGCCTTCTACTTCGCATTCACTTGAAGCTAAATCATTTGTTTCGCATAGAACTGAAGCTACCTCGTTTGTTCCTCCTGCTTTTGAAGCTATATCACTTATATCGCAAGTATTTGAAGCTAAATCATGTGTATCGCTTGGATTTTGAAGCTAACTCGTTTGATTAGTCTGCATTTGAAGCTATATCACTTATACCCCAAGTGTTTGAAGCTAAATCATTTGTTTCGCATGGATTTGGAGCTAAACCTTCTACATCGCATTGATTTGCAGCTAAATCATGTGTTTCGCGTGGATTTGAAGGTAACTCGGTGGTTTCGCATACAGTTAAATCTCAATAACGTATATCACAAGTATTTGAAGCTAAACCATTTGTTTCGCATGGATTTGAAGCTAAGCCTTCTACTTCGCATTGATTGGATCCTAAATCACGTGTTTTCATGGATTTGAAGCTAAGCCTTCTACATCGCATTGATTTGCAGCTGAATCATGTGTTTGGCATGGATTTGACGCTAACTCGTTCGTTTCTCCTGCATTTGAAACTATATCACGTATATCGCAAGTATTTGAAGCTAAATCATGTGTATCGCCTGGATTTGAAGCTAAACCTTCTACATCGCATTGATTTGAAGCTAAATTATGTGTTTCGCTTGGATTTGAATGTAACTCATTTGTTTCGCATGCAGTTGAAGCAATATCACCTATATCCCAAGTGTAGGAAGCTCAATCATTTGTTTCGCATGGATTTGAAGCTAAACCTGCTCCTTCGCATTGATTTGAAGCTAAATTATGTGTTTCGCGTGGATTTGAAGGTAACTCGTTGTTTCGCATGCAGTTGAAGCTAAATCATGCATTTCACAAGTATTTGAAGCCGAACCATTAGATTCGCATGGATTTGGAAGCTAAGCCTTCTACTACGCACTGATTTGAAGTTAAATCATGTGTTTCGCGTGGATTTGGAGCTAACTCGTTTGCTTCGAATGCAGTTGAAGCTAATCATGTATATCACAACTATTTGAAGCTAAACCATTTGTATCGCATGGATTTGAAGCTCTGCCTTCTACTTCGCATTGATTTGACGCTAAATATTGTGTTTCGAATGGATTTGAAGCTAACTCGTTTGTTTCGCATGCAGTTGAAGCGAAATTATGTATATCACATGTATTTGCAGCTAAACAATTCATTCGCATGGATTTGGAGCTAAGCCTTCTACTTGGCATTGAATTGAAGCTAAATCGTGTGTTTCGCGTGGATTTGAAGGTAACTCGTTTGTTTCGCATGCAGTTGAAGCTATATCACCTTTAACCCAAGTGTTTGAAGCTCAATCATTTGTTTCGCATGGATTTGAAGCTAAACCTTCTACATCGCATTGATTTTAAGCTAAATCATGTGTTTCGCATGGATTTGAAGCTAACTCGTTTGTTTCGCATGCAGTTGTAGCTAAATAATGTATATCACAAGTATTTGTAGCTAAATCATTTGTTTCGCATGGATTTGAAGCTAAGCCTTCTACTTCGCATTGACTTGAAGCTAAATCATTTGTTTCGCATAGAACTGAAGCTACCTCGTTTGTTACTCCTGCTTTTGAAGCTATATCACTTATATCGCAAGTATTTGAAGCTAAATCATATGTGTCGCATGGATTTCAAGCTGAACCTTCTACACCGCATTGATTTGCAAATGAGTCATGTGTTTCGCATGGATTTGAAGCTAACTCGTTCGTTTCGCCTGTATTTGAATCTATATCACTTATATCGCAACTATTTGAAGCTAAATCATGTGTTTCGCTTGGATTTGAAGCTAAACCTTCTACATCGCATTCATTTGAACCAATTCATGTGTTTCGCGTGGATTTGAAGGTAACTCGTTTGTTTCGCATGCAGTTGAAGCTATAACACCTATATCCCAAGTGTGTGAAGCAAAATCATTTGTTTCGCATGGATTTGAAGCTAAACCGTCTACATCGCATTGATTTTAAGCTAAATCATGTGTTTCGCATCAATCTGAAGCTAACTCGTTTGTTTCGCATGCATTTGTAGCTAAATAATGTATATCACAAGTATTTGTAGCTAAATCAATTGTTTCGCATGGTTTTGAAGCTAAACCTTCTACATCGCATTGATTTTAAGCTAAATCATGTGTTTCGCATGGATTTGAAGCTAACTCGTTTGTTTCGCATGCAGTTGTAGCTAAATAATGTATATCACAAGTATTTGTAGCTAGATCATTTGTTTCGCATGGATTTGAAGCTAAGACTTCTACTCCGCATTGATTTGAAGCTAAATCACTTGTTTCGCATGGATTTGAAGCTAAACCTTCTACATCGCATTGATTTTAAGCTAAATCATGTGTTTCGCATTGACTTGAAGCTAAATCATTTGTTTCGCATAGAACTGAAGCTACCTCGTTTGTTAATCCTGCTTTTGAAGCTATATCACTTATATCGCAAGTATTTGAAGCTAAATCATATGTGTCGCATGGATTTCAAGCTGAACCTTCTACATCGCATTGATTTGCAAATGAATCATGTGTTTCGCATGGATTTGAAGCTAACTCGTTCGTTTCGCCTGTATTTGAATCTATATCACTTATATCGCAACTATTTGAAGCTAAATCATGTGTTTCGCTTGGATTTGAAGCTAAACCTTCTACATCGCATTCATTTGAACCAATTCATGTGTTTCGCGTGGATTTGAAGGTAACTCGTTTGTTTCGCATGCAGTTGAAGCTATATCACCTTTAACCCAAGTGTTTGAAGCTCAATCATTTGTTTCACATGGATTTGAAGCTAAACCTTCTACATCGCATTGATTTGAAGCTAAATCAAGTGTTTCGCATGGATTTGAAGCTATCTCGTTTGTTTCGCATGCAGTTGAAGCTATAACACCTATATCCCAAGTGTGTGAAGCACAATCATTTGTTTCGCATGGAATTGAAGCTATACCTTCTACATCGCATTGATTTGAAGCTAACTCATTGTTTCGCATAGAACAGAAGCTAAACCTTCTACATCGCATTGATTTGCAGCTAAATCATGTGTTTCGCATGGATTTGAAGCTAACTCGTTCGTTGCGCATACAGTTAAATCTCAATAACGTATATCACAAGTAATTGAAGCTAAACCATTTGTTTCGCATGGATTTGAAGCTAAGCCTTCTACTTCGCATTAATTGGAAGCTAAATCAGGTGTTTCTCTTGGATTTGCAGCTAAACCTTCTACATCGCATTCATTTGAACCAATTCATGTGTTTCGCGTGGATTTGAAGGTAACTCGTTTGTTTCGCATGCAGTTGAAGCTATATCACCTTTATCCCAGGTGTTTGAAGCTCAATCATCTGTTTCGCATGGGTTTGAAGCTAAACCTTTTACATCGCATTGATTTGACGCTAACTCATGTGTTTCGCGTGGATTTGAAGGTAACTCGTTTGTTTCGCATGCAGTTGGAGCTATACCAGCTATATCCAAAGTGTTTGAAGCTCAATCATTTGTTTCGCATGGATTTGAAGCTAAACCTTCTACATCGCATTGATTTTAAGCTAAATCATGTGTTTCGCATGGATTTGAAGCTAACTCGTTTGTTTCGCATGCAGTTGTAGCTAAATAGTGTATATCACGAGTATTTGTAGCTAAATCATTTGTTTCGCATGGATTTGAAGCTAAGCCTGCTACTTCGCATTAATTTGAAGCTAAATCATTTGTTTCGCATAGAACTGAAGCTACCTCGTTTGTTCCTCCTGCTTTTGAAGCTATATCACTTATATCGCAAGTATTTGAAGCTAAATCATATGTGTCGCATGGATTTCAAGCTGAACCTTCTACATCGCATTGATTTGCAAATGAGTCATGTGTTTCGCATGGATTTGAAGCTAACTCGTTTGTTTCGCATGCAGTTGTAGCTAAATAATGTATATCACAAGTATTTGTAGCTAAATCATTTGTTTCGCATGGATTTGAAGCTAAGCCTTCTACTTCGCATTGACTTGAAGCTAAATCATTTGTTTCGCATAGAACTGAAGCTACCTCGTTTGTTACTCCTGCTTTTGAAGCTATATCACTTATATCGCAAGTATTTGAAGCTAAATCATATGTGTCGCATGGATTTCAAGCTGAACCTTCTACATCGCATTGATTTGCAAATGAGTCATGTGTTTCGCATGGATTTGAAGCTAACTCGTTCGTTTCGCCTGTATTTGAATCTATATCACTTATATCGCAACTATTTGAAGCTAAATCATGTGTTTCGCTTGGATTTGAAGCTAAACCTTCTACATCGCATTCATTTGAACCAATTCATGTGTTTCGCGTGGATTTGAAGGTAACTCGTTTGTTTCGCATGCAGTTGAAGCTATAACACCTATATCCCAAGTGTGTGAAGCAAAATCATTTGTTTCGCATGGATTTGAAGCTAAACCGTCTACATCGCATTGATTTTAAGCTAAATCATGTGTTTCGCATCAATCTGAAGCTAACTCGTTTGTTTCGCATGCATTTGTAGCTAAATAATGTATATCACAAGTATTTGTAGCTAAATCAATTGTTTCGCATGGTTTTGAAGCTAAACCTTCTACATCGCATTGATTTTAAGCTAAATCATGTGTTTCGCATGGATTTGAAGCTAACTCGTTTGTTTCGCATGCAGTTGTAGCTAAATAATGTATATCACAAGTATTTGTAGCTAGATCATTTGTTTCGCATGGATTTGAAGCTAAGACTTCTACTCCGCATTGATTTGAAGCTAAATCACTTGTTTCGCATGGATTTGAAGCTAAACCTTCTACATCGCATTGATTTTAAGCTAAATCATGTGTTTCGCATTGACTTGAAGCTAAATCATTTGTTTCGCATAGAACTGAAGCTACCTCGTTTGTTAATCCTGCTTTTGAAGCTATATCACTTATATCGCAAGTATTTGAAGCTAAATCATATGTGTCGCATGGATTTCAAGCTGAACCTTCTACATCGCATTGATTTGCAAATGAATCATGTGTTTCGCATGGATTTGAAGCTAACTCGTTCGTTTCGCCTGTATTTGAATCTATATCACTTATATCGCAACTATTTGAAGCTAAATCATGTGTTTCGCTTGGATTTGAAGCTAAACCTTCTACATCGCATTCATTTGAACCAATTCATGTGTTTCGCGTGGATTTGAAGGTAACTCGTTTGTTTCGCATGCAGTTGAAGCTATATCACCTTTAACCCAAGTGTTTGAAGCTCAATCATTTGTTTCACATGGATTTGAAGCTAAACCTTCTACATCGCATTGATTTGAAGCTAAATCAAGTGTTTCGCATGGATTTGAAGCTATCTCGTTTGTTTCGCATGCAGTTGAAGCTATAACACCTATATCCCAAGTGTGTGAAGCACAATCATTTGTTTCGCATGGAATTGAAGCTATACCTTCTACATCGCATTGATTTGAAGCTAACTCATTTGTTTCGCATAGAACAGAAGCTAAACCTTCTACATCGCATTGATTTGCAGCTAAATCATGTGTTTCGCATGGATTTGAAGCTAACTCGTTCGTTGCGCATACAGTTAAATCTCAATAACGTATATCACAAGTAATTGAAGCTAAACCATTTGTTTCGCATGGATTTGAAGCTAAGCCTTCTACTTCGCATTAATTGGAAGCTAAATCAGGTGTTTCTCTTGGATTTGCAGCTAAACCTTCTACATCGCATTCATTTGAACCAATTCATGTGTTTCGCGTGGATTTGAAGGTAACTCGTTTGTTTCGCATGCAGTTGAAGCTATATCACCTTTATCCCAGGTGTTTGAAGCTCAATCATCTGTTTCGCATGGGTTTGAAGGTAAACCTTTTACATCGCATTGATTTGACGCTAACTCATGTGTTTCGCGTGGATTTGAAGGTAACTCGTTTGTTTCGCATGCAGTTGGAGCTATACCAGCTATATCCCAAGTGTTTGAAGCTCAATCATTTGTTTCGCATGGATTTGAAGCTAAACCTTCTACATCGCATTGATTTTAAGCTAAATCATGTGTTTCGCATGGATTTGAAGCTAACTCGTTTGTTTCGCATGCAGTTGTAGCTAAATAGTGTATATCACGAGTATTTGTAGCTAAATCATTTGTTTCGCATGGATTTGAAGCTAAGCCTGCTACTTCGCATTAATTTGAAGCTAAATCATTTGTTTCGCATAGAACTGAAGCTACCTCGTTTGTTCCTCCTGCTTTTGAAGCTATATCACTTATATCGCAAGTATTTGAAGCTAAATCATATGTGTCGCATGGATTTGAAGCTGAACCTTCTACATCGAATTGATTTGAAGCTAAATCTTGTGTATCGCATGGATTTGAAGCTAAACCTTCTACACCGCATTGATTTGCAGCTAAATCATGTGTTTCGCATGGATTTGAAGCTAACTCGTTCGTTGCGCATACAGTTAAATCTAAATAACGTATATTACAAGTATTTGAAGCTAAACCATTTGTTTCGCATGGATTTGAAGCTAAGCCTTCTCCTTCGCATTAATTGGAAGCTAAATGACGTGTTTTGCATGGATTTGAAGCTGAACCTTCTACATCGCAATGATTTGCAAATGAATCATGTGTTTCACATGGCTTTGAATCTAACTCGTTCGTTTCGCCTGTATTTGAATCTATATCACTTATATCGCAAGTATTTGAAGCTAAATCATGTGTTTCGCTTGGATTTGAAGCTAAACCTTCTACATCGCATTTATTTGAACCAATTCATGTGTTTCGCGTGGATCTGAAGGTAACTCGTTTGTTTCGCATGCAGTTGTAGCTAAATAATGTATATCACAAGTATTTGTAGCTAAATCATTTGTTTCGCATGGATTTGAAGCTAAGCCTTCTACTACGCACTGATTTGAAGTTAAATCATGTGTTTCGCGTGGATTTGGAGCTAACTCGTTTGCTTCGAATGCAGTTGAAGCTAAATCATGTATATCACAACTATTTGAAGCTAAACCATTTGTATCGCATGGATTTGAAGCTCTGCCTTCTACTTCGCATTGATTTGACGCTAAATATTGTGTTTCGAATGGATTTGAAGCTAACTCGTTTGTTTCGCATGCAGTTGAAGCGAAATTATGTATATCACATGTATTTGCAGCTAAACAATTCATTCGCATGGATTTGGAGCTAAGCCTTCTACTTGGCATTGAATTGAAGCTAAATCGTGTGTTTCGCGTGGATTTGAAGGTAACTCGTTTGTTTCGCATGCAGTTGAAGCTATATCACCTTTAACCCAAGTGTTTGAAGCTCAATCATTTGTTTCGCATGGATTTGAAGCTAAACCTTCTACATCGCATTGATTTTAAGCTAAATCATGTGTTTCGCATGGATTTGAAGCTAACTCGTTTGTTTCGCATGCAGTTGTAGCTAAATAATGTATATCACAAGTATTTGTAGCTAAATCATTTGTTTCGCATGGATTTGAAGCTAAGCCTTCTACTTCGCATTGACTTGAAGCTAAATCATTTGTTTCGCATAGAACTGAAGCTACCTCGTTTGTTACTCCTGCTTTTGAAGCTATATCACTTATATCGCAAGTATTTGAAGCTAAATCATATGTGTCGCATGGATTTCAAGCTGAACCTTCTACATCGCATTGATTTGCAAATGAATCATGTGTTTCGCATGGATTTGAAGCTAACTCGTTCGTTTCGCCTGTATTTGAATCTATATCACTTATATCGCAACTATTTGAAGCTAAATCATGTGTTTCGCTTGGATTTGAAGCTAAACCTTCTACATCGCATTCATTTGAACCAATTCATGTGTTTCACGTGGATTTGAAGGTAACTCGTTTGTTTCGCATGCAGTTGAAGCTATATCACCTTTAACCCAAGTGTTTGAAGCTCAATCATTTGTTTCACATGGATTTGAAGCTAAACCTTCTACATCGCATTGATTTGAAGCTAACTCATGTGTGTCGCGTGGATTTGAAGGTAACTCGTTTGTTTCGCATGCAGTTGTAGCTAAATAATGTATATCAAAAGTATTTGTAGCTGAATCATTTGTTTCGCATGGATTTGAAGCTAAGCCTACTACTTCGCATTAATTGGAAGCTAAATCACGTGTTTCTCTTGGATTTGCAGCTAAACCTTCTACATCGCATTCATTTGAACAATTCACGTGTTTCGCGTGATTTGAAGGTAACTCGTTTGTTTCGCATGCAGTTGAAGCTATATCACCTTTATCCCAGGTGTTTGAAGCTCAATCATTTGTTTCGCATGGATTTGAAGCTAAACCTTTTACATCGCATTGATTTGACGCTAACTCATGTGTTTCGCGTGGATTTGAAGGTAGCTAGTTTGTTTCGCATGCAGTTGGAGCTATACCACCTATATCCCATGTGTTTGCAGCTCAATCATTTGTTTCGCATGGATTTGAAGCTAAACCTTCTACATCGCATTGATTTTAAGCTAAATCATGTGTTTCGCATGGATTTGAAGCTAACTCGTTTGTTTCGCATGCAGTTGTAGCTAAATAGTGTATATCACGAGTATTTGTGGCTAAATCATTTGTTTCGCATGGATTTGAAGCTAAGCCTGCTACTTCGCATTGATTTGAAGCTAAATCATTTGTTTCGCATAGAACTGAAGCTACCTCGTTTGTTCCTCCTGCTTTTGAAGTTATATCACTTATACCGCAAGTATTTGAAGCTAAATCATATGTGTCGCATGGATTTGAAGCTGAACCTTCTACATCGAATTGATTTGAAGCTAAATCTTGCGTATCGCATGGATTTGAAGCTAAACCTTCTACACCGCATTCATTTGAACCAATTCATGTGTTTCGCGTGGATCTGAAGGTAACTGGATTGTTTCGCATGCAGTTGAAGCTATATCACATTTATCCCAAGTGTTTGAAGCACAATCATTTGTTTCGTATGGATTTGAAGCTAAACCTTCTACATCGCATTGATTTTAAGCTAAATCATGTGTCTCGCATGGATTTGAAGCTAACTCGTTTGTTTCGCATGCAGTTGAAGCTATAACACCTATATCCCAAGTGTGTGAAGCTCAATCATTTTTTTCGCATCGGTTTGAAGATAAACCGTCTACATCGCATTGATTTTAAGCTAAATCATGTGTCTCGCATGGATTTGAAGCTAACTCGTTTGTTTCGCATGCAGTTGTAGCTAAATAGTGTACATCACGAGTATTTGTAGCTAAATCATTTGTTTCGCATGGATTTGAAGCTAAGCCTGCTACTTCGCATAGATTTGAAGCTAAATCATTTGTTTCGCATAGAACTGAAGCTACCTCGTTTGTTCCTCCTGATTTTGAAGCGATATCACTTATATCGCAAGTATTTGAAGCTAAATCATATGTGTCGCATGGATTTGAAGCTGAACCTTCTTCATCGAATTGATTTGAAGCTAAATCTTGTGTATCGCATGGATTTGAAGCTACGCCTTCTACTTCGCATTGATTTGAAGCTAAATCATTTGTTTCGCATGGATTTGGAGCTAAACCTTCTAAATCGCATTGATTTGCAAATGAATCATGTGTTTCACATGGCTTTGAATCTAACTCGTTCGTTTCGCCTGTATTTGAATCTATATCACTTATATCGCAAGTATTTGAAGCTAAATCATGTGTTTCGCTTGGATTTGAAGCTAAACCTTCTACATCGCATTTATTTGAACCAATTCATGTGTTTCGCGTGGATCTGAAGGTAACTCGATTGTTTCGCATGCAGTTGAAGCTATAACACCTATATCCCAAGTGTGTGAAGCTCAATCATTTGTTTCTCATGGATTTGAAGCTAAACCGTCTACATCGCATTGATTTTAAGCTAAATCATGTGTTTCGCATGGATTTGAAGCTAACTCGTTTGTTTCGCATGCAGTTGTAGCTAAATAATGTATATCACAAGTATTTGTAGCTAAATCATTTGTTTCGCATGGATTTGAAGCTAAGCCTGCTACTTCGCATTGATTTGAAGCTAAATCATTTGTTTCGCATAGAACTGAAGCTACCTCGTTTGTTCCTCCTGCTTTTGAAGTTATATCACTTATACCGCAAGTATTTGAAGCTAAATCATATGTGTCGCATGGATTTGAAGCTGAACCTTCTACATCGAATTGATTTGAAGCTAAATCTTGCGTATCGCATGGATTTGAAGCTAAACCTTCTACACCGCATTCATTTGAACCAATTCATGTGTTTCGCGTGGATCTGAAGGTAACTGGATTGTTTCGCATGCAGTTGAAGCTATATCACATTTATCCCAAGTGTTTGAAGCACAATCATTTGTTTCGTATGGATTTGAAGCTAAACCTTCTACATCGCATTGATTTTAAGCTAAATCATGTGTCTCGCATGGATTTGAAGCTAACTCGTTTGTTTCGCATGCAGTTGAAGCTATAACACCTATATCCCAAGTGTGTGAAGCTCAATCATTTTTTTCGCATCGATTTGAAGATAAACCGTCTACATCGCATTGATTTTAAGCTAAATCATGTGTCTCGCATGGATTTGAAGCTAACTCGTTTGTTTCGCATGCAGTTGTAGCTAAATAGTGTACATCACGAGTATTTGTAGCTAAATCATTTGTTTCGCATGGATTTGAAGCTAAGCCTGCTACTTCGCATAGATTTGAAGCTAAATCATTTGTTTCGCATAGAACTGAAGCTACCTCGTTTGTTCCTCCTGATTTTGAAGCGATATCACTTATATCGCAAGTATTTGAAGCTAAATCATATGTGTCGCATGGATTTGAAGCTGAACCTTCTTCATCGAATTGATTTGAAGCTAAATCTTGTGTATCGCATGGATTTGAAGCTACGCCTTCTACTTCGCATTGATTTGAAGCTAAATCATTTGTTTCGCATGGATTTGGAGCTAAACCTTCTAAATCGCATTGATTTGCAAATGAATCATGTGTTTCACATGGCTTTGAATCTAACTCGTTCGTTTCGCCTGTATTTGAATCTATATCACTTATATCGCAAGTATTTGAAGCTAAATCATGTGTTTCGCTTGGATTTGAAGCTAAACCTTCTACATCGCATTTATTTGAACCAATTCATGTGTTTCGCGTGGATCTGAAGGTAACTCGATTGTTTCGCATGCAGTTGAAGCTATAACACCTATATCCCAAGTGTGTGAAGCTCAATCATTTGTTTCTCATGGATTTGAAGCTAAACCGTCTACATCGCATTGATTTTAAGCTAAATCATGTGTTTCGCATGGATTTGAAGCTAACTCGTTTGTTTCGCATGCAGTTGTAGCTAAATAATGTATATCACAAGTATTTGTAGCTAAATCATTTGTTTCGCATGGATTTGAAGCTAAGCCTTCTACTTCGCATTCACTTGAAGCTAAATCATTTGTTTCGCATAGAACTGAAGCTACCTCGTTTGTTCCTCCTGCTTTTGAAGCTATATCACTTATATCGCAAGTATTTGAAGCTAAATCATGTGTATCGCTTGGATTTTGAAGCTAACTCGTTTGATTAGTCTGCATTTGAAGCTATATCACTTATACCCCAAGTGTTTGAAGCTAAATCATTTGTTTCGCATGGATTTGGAGCTAAACCTTCTACATCGCATTGATTTGCAGCTAAATCATGTGTTTCGCGTGGATTTGAAGGTAACTCGGTGGTTTCGCATACAGTTAAATCTCAATAACGTATATCACAAGTATTTGAAGCTAAACCATTTGTTTCGCATGGATTTGAAGCTAAGCCTTCTACTTCGCATTGATTGGATCCTAAATCACGTGTTTTCATGGATTTGAAGCTAAGCCTTCTACATCGCATTGATTTGCAGCTGAATCATGTGTTTGGCATGGATTTGACGCTAACTCGTTCGTTTCTCCTGCATTTGAAACTATATCACGTATATCGCAAGTATTTGAAGCTAAATCATGTGTATCGCCTGGATTTGAAGCTAAACCTTCTACATCGCATTGATTTGAAGCTAAATTATGTGTTTCGCTTGGATTTGAATGTAACTCATTTGTTTCGCATGCAGTTGAAGCAATATCACCTATATCCCAAGTGTAGGAAGCTCAATCATTTGTTTCGCATGGATTTGAAGCTAAACCTGCTCCTTCGCATTGATTTGAAGCTAAATTATGTGTTTCGCGTGGATTTGAAGGTAACTCGTTGTTTCGCATGCAGTTGAAGCTAAATCATGCATTTCACAAGTATTTGAAGCCGAACCATTAGATTCGCATGGATTTGAAGCTAAGCCTTCTACTACGCACTGATTTGAAGTTAAATCATGTGTTTCGCGTGGATTTGGAGCTAACTCGTTTGCTTCGAATGCAGTTGAAGCTAAATCATGTATATCACAACTATTTGAAGCTAAACCATTTGTATCGCATGGATTTGAAGCTCTGCCTTCTACTTCGCATTGATTTGACGCTAAATATTGTGTTTCGAATGGATTTGAAGCTAACTCGTTTGTTTCGCATGCAGTTGAAGCGAAATTATGTATATCACATGTATTTGCAGCTAAACAATTCATTCGCATGGATTTGGAGATAAGCCTTCTACTTGGCATTGAATTGAAGCTAAATCGTGTGTTTCGCGTGGATTTGAAGGTAACTCGTTTGTTTCGCATGCAGTTGAAGCTATATCACCTTTAACCCAAGTGTTTGAAGCTCAATCATTTGTTTCGCATGGATTTGAAGCTAAACCTTCTACATCGCATTGATTTTAAGCTAAATCATGTGTTTCGCATGGATTTGAAGCTAACTCGTTTGTTTCGCATGCAGTTGTAGCTAAATAATGTATATCACAAGTATTTGTAGCTAAATCATTTGTTTCGCATGGATTTGAAGCTAAGCCTTCTACTTCGCATTGACTTGAAGCTAAATCATTTGTTTCGCATAGAACTGAAGCTACCTCGTTTGTTACTCCTGCTTTTGAAGCTATATCACTTATATCGCAAGTATTTGAAGCTAAATCATATGTGTCGCATGGATTTCAAGCTGAACCTTCTACATCGCATTGATTTGCAAATGAGTCATGTGTTTCGCATGGATTTGAAGCTAACTCGTTCGTTTCGCCTGTATTTGAATCTATATCACTTATATCGCAACTATTTGAAGCTAAATCATGTGTTTCGCTTGGATTTGAAGCTAAACCTTCTACATCGCATTCATTTGAACCAATTCATGTGTTTCGCGTGGATTTGAAGGTAACTCGTTTGTTTCGCATGCAGTTGAAGCTATAACACCTATATCCCAAGTGTGTGAAGCAAAATCATTTGTTTCGCATGGATTTGAAGCTAAACCGTCTACATCGCATTGATTTTAAGCTAAATCATGTGTTTCGCATCAATCTGAAGCTAACTCGTTTGTTTCGCATGTATTTGTAGCTAAATAATGTATATCACAAGTATTTGTAGCTAAATCAATTGTTTCGCATGGTTTTGAAGCTAAACCTTCTACATCGCATTGATTTTAAGCTAAATCATGTGTTTCGCATGGATTTGAAGCTAACTCGTTTGTTTCGCATGCAGTTGTAGCTAAATAATGTATATCACAAGTATTTGTAGCTAGATCATTTGTTTCGCATGGATTTGAAGCTAAGACTTCTACTCCGCATTGATTTGAAGCTAAATCACTTGTTTCGCATGGATTTGAAGCTAAACCTTCTACATCGCATTGATTTTAAGCTAAATCATGTGTTTCGCATTGACTTGAAGCTAAATCATTTGTTTCGCATAGAACTGAAGCTACCTCGTTTGTTAATCCTGCTTTTGAAGCTATATCACTTATATCGCAAGTATTTGAAGCTAAATCATATGTGTCGCATGGATTTCAAGCTGAACCTTCTACATCGCATTGATTTGCAAATGAATCATGTGTTTCGCATGGATTTGAAGCTAACTCGTTCGTTTCGCCTGTATTTGAATCTATATCACTTATATCGCAACTATTTGAAGCTAAATCATGTGTTTCGCTTGGATTTGAAGCTAAACCTTCTACATCGCATTCATTTGAACCAATTCATGTGTTTCGCGTGGATTTGAAGGTAACTCGTTTGTTTCGCATGCAGTTGAAGCTATATCACCTTTAACCCAAGTGTTTGAAGCTCAATCATTTGTTTCACATGGATTTGAAGCTAAACCTTCTACATCGCATTGATTTGAAGCTAAATCAAGTGTTTCGCATGGATTTGAAGCTATCTCGTTTGTTTCGCATGCAGTTGAAGCTATAACACCTATATCCCAAGTGTGTGAAGCACAATCATTTGTTTCGCATGGAATTGAAGCTATACCTTCTACATCGCATTGATTTGAAGCTAACTCATTTGTTTCGCATAGAACAGAAGCTAAACCTTCTACATCGCATTGATTTGCAGCTAAATCATGTGTTTCGCATGGATTTGAAGCTAACTCGTTCGTTGCGCATACAGTTAAATCTCAATAACGTATATCACAAGTAATTGAAGCTAAACCATTTGTTTCGCATGGATTTGAAGCTAAGCCTTCTACTTCGCATTAATTGGAAGCTAAATCAGGTGTTTCTCTTGGATTTGCAGCTAAACCTTCTACATCGCATTCATTTGAACCAATTCATGTGTTTCGCGTGGATTTGAAGGTAACTCGTTTGTTTCGCATGCAGTTGAAGCTATATCACCTTTATCCCAGGTGTTTGAAGCTCAATCATCTGTTTCGCATGGGTTTGAAGCTAAACCTTTTACATCGCATTGATTTGACGCTAACTCATGTGTTTCGCGTGGATTTGAAGGTAACTCGTTTGTTTCGCATGCAGTTGGAGCTATACCAGCTATATCCCAAGTGTTTGAAGCTCAATCATTTGTTTCGCATGGATTTGAAGCTAAACCTTCTACATCGCATTGATTTTAAGCTAAATCATGTGTTTCGCATGGATTTGAAGCTAACTCGTTTGTTTCGCATGCAGTTGTAGCTAAATAGTGTATATCACGAGTATTTGTAGCTAAATCATTTGTTTCGCATGGATTTGAAGCTAAGCCTGCTACTTCGCATTAATTTGAAGCTAAATCATTTGTTTCGCATAG
Source organism: Megalopta genalis (assembly GCF_051020955.1). Taxonomy (NCBI): domain Eukaryota; kingdom Metazoa; phylum Arthropoda; class Insecta; order Hymenoptera; family Halictidae; genus Megalopta; species Megalopta genalis. The sequence goes on along the minus strand of NW_027476211.1, from coordinate 146,248 downwards.
AACTGAAGCTACCTCGTTTGTTCCTCCTGCTTTTGAAGCTATATCACTTATATCGCAAGTATTTGAAGCTAAATCATATGTGTCGCATGGATTTCAAGCTGAACCTTCTACATCGCATTGATTTGCAAATGAGTCATGTGTTTCGCATGGATTTGAAGCTAACTCGTTTTTTTCGCATGCAGTTGTAGCTAAATAATGTATATCACAAGTATTTGTAGCTAAATCATTTGTTTCGCATGGATTTGAAGCTAAGCCTTCTACTTCGCATTGACTTGAAGCTAAATCATTTGTTTCGCATAGAACTGAAGCTACCTCGTTTGTTACTCCTGCTTTTGAAGCTATATCACTTATATCGCAAGTATTTGAAGCTAAATCATATGTGTCGCATGGATTTCAAGCTGAACCTTCTACATCGCATTGATTTGCAAATGAGTCATGTGTTTCGCATGGATTTGAAGCTAACTCGTTCGTTTCGCCTGTATTTGAATCTATATCACTTATATCGCAACTATTTGAAGCTAAATCATGTGTTTCGCTTGGATTTGAAGCTAAACCTTCTACATCGCATTCATTTGAACCAATTCATGTGTTTCGCGTGGATTTGAAGGTAACTCGTTTGTTTCGCATGCAGTTGAAGCTATAACACCTATATCCCAAGTGTGTGAAGCAAAATCATTTGTTTCGCATGGATTTGAAGCTAAACCGTCTACATCGCATTGATTTTAAGCTAAATCATGTGTTTCGCATCAATCTGAAGCTAACTCGTTTGTTTCGCATGCATTTGTAGCTAAATAATGTATATCACAAGTATTTGTAGCTAAATCAATTGTTTCGCATGGTTTTGAAGCTAAACCTTCTACATCGCATTGATTTTAAGCTAAATCATGTGTTTCGCATGGATTTGAAGCTAACTCGTTTGTTTCGCATGCAGTTGTAGCTAAATAATGTATATCACAAGTATTTGTAGCTAGATCATTTGTTTCGCATGGATTTGAAGCTAAGACTTCTACTCCGCATTGATTTGAAGCTAAATCACTTGTTTCGCATGGATTTGAAGCTAAACCTTCTACATCGCATTGATTTTAAGCTAAATCATGTGTTTCGCATTGACTTGAAGCTAAATCATTTGTTTCGCATAGAACTGAAGCTACCTCGTTTGTTAATCCTGCTTTTGACGCTATATCACTTATATCGCAAGTATTTGAAGCTAAATCATATGTGTCGCATGGATTTCAAGCTGAACCTTCTACATCGCATTGATTTGCAAATGAATCATGTGTTTCGCATGGATTTGAAGCTAACTCGTTCGTTTCGCCTGTATTTGAATCTATATCACTTATATCGCAACTATTTGAAGCTAAATCATGTGTTTCGCTTGGATTTGAAGCTAAACCTTCTACATCGCATTCATTTGAACCAATTCATGTGTTTCGCGTGGATTTGAAGGTAACTCGTTTGTTTCGCATGCAGTTGAAGCTATATCACCTTTAACCCAAGTGTTTGAAGCTCAATCATTTGTTTCACATGGATTTGAAGCTAAACCTTCTACATCGCATTGATTTGAAGCTAAATCAAGTGTTTCGCATGGATTTGAAGCTATCTCGTTTGTTTCGCATGCAGTTGAAGCTATAACACCTATATCCCAAGTGTGTGAAGCACAATCATTTGTTTCGCATGGAATTGAAGCTATACCTTCTACATCGCATTGATTTGAAGCTAACTCATTTGTTTCGCATAGAACAGAAGCTAAACCTTCTACATCGCATTGATTTGCAGCTAAATCATGTGTTTCGCATGGATTTGAAGCTAACTCGTTCGTTGCGCATACAGTTAAATCTCAATAACGTATATCACAAGTAATTGAAGCTAAACCATTTGTTTCGCATGGATTTGAAGCTAAGCCTTCTACTTCGCATTAATTGGAAGCTAAATCAGGTGTTTCTCTTGGATTTGCAGCTAAACCTTCTACATCGCATTCATTTGAACCAATTCATGTGTTTCGCGCGGATTTGAAGGTAACTCGTTTGTTTCGCATGCAGTTGAAGCTATATCACCTTTATCCCAGGTGTTTGAAGCTCAATCATCTGTTTCGCATGGGTTTGAAGCTAAACCTTTTACATCGCATTGATTTGACGCTAACTCATGTGTTTCGCGTGGATTTGAAGGTAACTCGTTTGTTTCGCATGCAGTTGGAGCTATACCAGCTATATCCCAAGTGTTTGAAGCTCAATCATTTGTTTCGCATGGATTTGAAGCTAAACCTTCTACATCGCATTGATTTTAAGCTAAATCATGTGTTTCGCATGGATTTGAAGCTAACTCGTTTGTTTCGCATGCAGTTGTAGCTAAATAGTGTATATCACGAGTATTTGTAGCTAAATCATTTGTTTCGCATGGATTTGAAGCTAAGCCTGCTACTTCGCATTAATTTGAAGCTAAATCATTTGTTTCGCATAGAACTGAAGCTACCTCGTTTGTTCCTCCTGCTTTTGAAGCTATATCACTTATATCGCAAGTATTTGAAGCTAAATCATATGTGTCGCATGGATTTGAAGCTGAACCTTCTACATCGAATTGATTTGAAGCTAAATCTTGTGTATCGCATGGATTTGAAGCTAAACCTTCTACACCGCATTGATTTGCAGCTAAATCATGTGTTTCGCATGGATTTGAAGCTAACTCGTTCGTTGCGCATACAGTTAAATCTAAATAACGTATATTACAAGTATTTGAAGCTAAACCATTTGTTTCGCATGGATTTGAAGCTAAGCCTTCTCCTTCGCATTAATTGGAAGCTAAATGACGTGTTTTGCATGGATTTGAAGCTGAACCTTCTACATCGCAATGATTTGCAAATGAATCATGTGTTTCACATGGCTTTGAATCTAACTCGTTCGTTTCGCCTGTATTTGAATCTATATCACTTATATCGCAAGTATTTGAAGCTAAATCATGTGTTTCGCTTGAATTTGAAGCTAAACCTTCTACATCGCATTTATTTGAACCAATTCATGTGTTTCGCGTGGATCTGAAGGTAACTCGTTTGTTTCGCATGCAGTTGTAGCTAAATAATGTATATCACAAGTATTTGTAGCTAAATCATTTGTTTCGCATGGATTTGAAGCTAAGCCTTCTACTACGCACTGATTTGAAGTTAAATCATGTGTTTCGCGTGGATTTGGAGCTAACTCGTTTGCTTCGAATGCAGTTGAAGCTAAATCATGTATATCACAACTATTTGAAGCTAAACCATTTGTATCGCATGGATTTGAAGCTCTGCCTTCTACTTCGCATTGATTTGACGCTAAATATTGTGTTTCGAATGGATTTGAAGCTAACTCGTTTGTTTCGCATGCAGTTGAAGCGAAATTATGTATATCACATGTATTTGCAGCTAAACAATTCATTCGCATGGATTTGGAGCTAAGCCTTCTACTTGGCATTGAATTGAAGCTAAATCGTGTGTTTCGCGTGGATTTGAAGGTAACTCGTTTGTTTCGCATGCAGTTGAAGCTATATCACCTTTAACCCAAGTGTTTGAAGCTCAATCATTTGTTTCGCATGGATTTGAAGCTAAACCTTCTACATCGCATTGATTTTAAGCTAAATCATGTGTTTCGCATGGATTTGAAGCTAACTCGTTTGTTTCGCATGCAGTTGTAGCTAAATAATGTATATCACAAGTATTTGTAGCTAAATCATTTGTTTCGCATGGATTTGAAGCTAAGCCTTCTACTTCGCATTGACTTGAAGCTAAATCATTTGTTTCGCATAGAACTGAAGCTACCTCGTTTGTTACTCCTGCTTTTGAAGCTATATCACTTATATCGCAAGTATTTGAAGCTAAATCATATGTGTCGCATGGATTTCAAGATGAACCTTCTACATCGCATTGATTTGCAAATGAATCATGTGTTTCGCATGGATTTGAAGCTAACTCGTTCGTTTCGCCTGTATTTGAATCTATATCACTTATATCGCAACTATTTGAAGCTAAATCATGTGTTTCGCTTGGATTTGAAGCTAAACCTTCTACATCGCATTCATTTGAACCAATTCATGTGTTTCACGTGGATTTGAAGGTAACTCGTTTGTTTCGCATGCAGTTGAAGCTATATCACCTTTAACCCAAGTGTTTGAAGCTCAATCATTTGTTTCACATGGATTTGAAGCTAAACCTTCTACATCGCATTGATTTGAAGCTAACTCATGTGTGTCGCGTGGATTTGAAGGTAACTCGTTTGTTTCGCATGCAGTTGTAGCTAAATAATGTATATCAAAAGTATTTGTAGCTGAATCATTTGTTTCGCATGGATTTGAAGCTAAGCCTACTACTTCGCATTAATTGGAAGCTAAATCACGTGTTTCTCTTGGATTTGCAGCTAAACCTTCTACATCGCATTCATTTGAACCAATTCACGTGTTTCGCGTGGATTTGAAGGTAACTCGTTTGTTTCGCATGCAGTTGAAGCTATATCACCTTTATCCCAGGTGTTTGAAGCGCAATCATTTGTTTCGCATGGATTTGAAGCTAAACCTTTTACATCGCATTGATTTGACGCTAACTCATGTGTTTCGCGTGGATTTGAAGGTAGCTAGTTTGTTTCGCATGCAGTTGGAGCTATACCACCTATATCCCATGTGTTTGCAGCTCAATCATTTGTTTCGCATGGATTTGAAGCTAAACCTTCTACATCGCATTGATTTTAAGCTAAATCATGTGTTTCGCATGGATTTGAAGCTAACTCGTTTGTTTCGCATGCAGTTGTAGCTAAATAGTGTATATCACGAGTATTTGTGGCTAAATCATTTGTTTCGCATGGATTTGAAGCTAAGCCTGCTACTTCGCATTGATTTGAAGCTAAATCATTTGTTTCGCATAGAACTGAAGCTACCTCGTTTGTTCCTCCTGCTTTTGAAGTTATATCACTTATACCGCAAGTATTTGAAGCTAAATCATATGTGTCGCATGGATTTGAAGCTGAACCTTCTACATCGAATTGATTTGAAGCTAAATCTTGCGTATCGCATGGATTTGAAGCTAAACCTTCTACACCGCATTCATTTGAACCAATTCATGTGTTTCGCGTGGATCTGAAGGTAACTGGATTGTTTCGCATGCAGTTGAAGCTATATCACATTTATCCCAAGTGTTTGAAGCACAATCATTTGTTTCGTATGGATTTGAAGCTAAACCTTCTACATCGCATTGATTTTAAGCTAAATCATGTGTCTCGCATGGATTTGAAGCTAACTCATTTGTTTCGCATGCAGTTGAAGCTATAACACCTATATCCCAAGTGTGTGAAGCTCAATCATTTTTTTCGCATCGATTTGAAGATAAACCGTCTACATCGCATTGATTTTAAGCTAAATCATGTGTCTCGCATGGATTTGAAGCTAACTCGTTTGTTTCGCATGCAGTTGTAGCTAAATAGTGTACATCACGAGTATTTGTAGCTAAATCATTTGTTTCGCATGGATTTGAAGCTAAGCCTGCTACTTCGCATAGATTTGAAGCTAAATCATTTGTTTCGCATAGAACTGAAGCTACCTCGTTTGTTCCTCCTGATTTTGAAGCGATATCACTTATATCGCAAGTATTTGAAGCTAAATCATATGTGTCGCATGGATTTGAAGCTGAACCTTCTTCATCGAATTGATTTGAAGCTAAATCTTGTGTATCGCATGGATTTGAAGCTAAACCTTCTACATCGCATTGATTTGAAGCTAAATCATGTGTTTCGCATGGATTTGAAGCTAACTCGTTCGTTTCGCCTGTATTTGAATCTATATCACTTATATCGCAAGTATTTGAAGCTAAATCATGTATTTCGCTTGGATTTGAAGCTAAACCTTCTACATCGCATTTATTTGAACCAATTCATGTGTTTCGCGTGGATTTGAAGGTAACTCGATTGTTTCGCATGCAGTTGAAGCTATATCACATTTATGCCAAGTGTTTGAACCTCAATCATTTGTTTCGTATGGATTTGAAGCTAAACCTTCTACATCGCATTGATTTGAAGCTAACTCATGTGTTTCGCGTGGATTTGAAGGTAACTCGTTTGTTTCGCATGCAGTTGAAGCTATAACACCTATATCCCAAGTGTGTGAAGCAAAATCATTTGTTTCGCATGGATTTGAAGCTAAACCGTCTACATCGCATTGATTTTAAGCTAAATCATGTGTTTCGCATCAATCTGAAGCTAACTCGTTTGTTTCGCATGCAGTTGTAGCTAAATAATGTATATCAGAAGTATTTGTAGCTAAATCATTTGTTTCGCATGGATTTGAATCTGAGACTTCTACTCCGCATTGATTTGAAGCTAAATCATTTGTTTCGCATGGATTTGAAGCTAAACCTTCTACATCGCATTGATTTGAAGCTAAATCATGTGTATCCCATGTATTTGAAGCTAACTCGTTTGTTTCGAATGCAGTTGTAGCTAAATAATGTATATCACAAGTATTTGTAGCTAAACCATTTGTTTCGCATGGATTTGAAGCTAAGCCCTCTACTTCGCATTGATTTGAAGCTAAATCATTTGTTTCGCATGGAATTGAAGCTACCTCGTTTGTTCCTCCAGATTTTGAAGCTATATCACTTATATCGCAAGTATTTGAAGCTAAATCATGTGCGTCGCATGGATTTGAAGCTGAACTTTCTACATCGCATTGATTTGAAGCTAAATCTTGTGTATCGCCTGGATTTGAAGCTAAACCCTCTACATCGCATTGATTTGCAACTAAATCATGTGTTTCGCATGGATCTGAATCTAACTCGATTGTTTCGCCTGCATTTGATGCTATATCACTTATATTCGCAAGCATTTGATGCTAAATCATTCGTTTCGCATGGATTTGAAGCTAAGCCTTTTACTTCGCATTGATTTGAAGTTAAATCATGTGTTTCCCTTGGATTTGAAGCTGAATCGTTTTTTTCGCATGCAGATGAATCTATATCATTTATATCGCAAGTATCTGAAGTTAAACCATTTGTTTCTCATGGATTTGAAGCTAAACCTTCTACATCCCATGGATTTGAAGCTAAATCATGTGTTTGGCATAGATTTGAAGCTAAACCTTATACATCGCATTGATTTGCATCTGAATCATGTGTTTCGCATGGATTTGAAGCTAACTCGATTGTGTCGCATGCAGTTTAAGCTAAATCATGTATATCACAAGTATTTGAATCTAAACCATTTGATTCGCATGGGATTTGATGCTAAGCCTTCTACTTCGCACTGATTTGATGCTGAATCATGTCTTTCGCATGGATTTGAAGCTAACTCGTTTGTTTCGCATGCAGTTGAAGCTATATCACATTTATGCCAAGTGTTTGAACCTCAATCATTTGTTTCGTATGGATTTGAAGCTAAACCTTCTACATCGCATTGATTTGAAGCTAACTCATGTGTTTCGCGTGGATTTGAAGGTAACTCGTTTGTTTCGCATGCAGTTGAAGCTATAACACCTATATCCCAAGTGTGTGAAGCAAAATCATTTGTTTCGCATGGATTTGAAGCTAAACCGTCTACATCGCATTGATTTTAAGCTAAATCATGTGTTTCGCATCAATCTGAAGCTAACTCGTTTGTTTCGCATGCAGTTGTAGCTAAATAATGTATATCACAAGTATTTGTAGCTAAACCATTTGTTTCACATGGATTTGAAGCTAAGACTTCTATTCCGCATTGATTTGAAGCTAAATCATTTGTTTCGCATGGATTTGAAGCTAAACCCTCCACATAGCATTGATTTGCAACTAAATCATGTGTTTCGCATGGATCTGAAGCTAACTCGTTTGTTTCGCATGCAGTTGTAGCTAAATAATGTATATCACAAGTATTTGTAGCTAAATCATTTGTTTCGCATGGATTTGATGCTAAGCTTTCTACTTCGCATTGATTTGAAGCTAAATCATTTGTTTCGCATAGAACTGAAGCTACCTCGTTTGTTCCTCCTGCTTTTGAAGCTATATCACTTATATCGTAAGTATTTGAAGCTAAATCACATGTGTCGCATGGATTTGAAGCTAAACCTTCTACATCGCATTGATTTGAAGCTAACTCATGTGTTTCGCGTGGATTTGAAGGTAACTCGTTTGTTTCGCATGCAGTTGGAGCTATACCACCCATATCCCAAGTGTTTGAAGCTCAATCATTTGTTTCGCATGGTTTTGAAGCTAAACCTTCTACATCGCATTGATTTGAAGCTAAATCATGTGTATCCCATGTATTTGAAGCTAACTCGTTTGTTTCGCATGCAGTTGTAGCTAAATAATGTATGTCACAAGTATTTGTAGCTAAACCATTTGTTTCGCATGGATTTGAAGCTAAGCCCTCTACTTCGCATTGATTTGAAGCTAAATCATTTGTTTCGCATGGAATTGAAGCTACCTCGTTTGTTCCTCCAGATTTTGAAGCTATATCACTTATATCGCAAGTATTTGAAGCTAAATCATGTGCGTCGCATGGATTTGAAGCTGAACTTTCTACATCGCATTGATTTGAAGCTAAATCTTGTGTATCGCCTGGATTTGAAGCTAAACCCTCTACATCGCATTGATTTGCAACTAAATCATGTGTTTCGCATGGATCTGAATCTAACTCGATTGTTTCGACTGCATTTGATGCTATATCACTTATATTCGCAAGCATTTGATGCTAAATCATTCGTTTCGCATGGATTTGAAGCTAAGCCTTTTACTTCGCATTGATTTGAAGTTAAATCATGTGTTTCCCTTGGATTTGAAGCTGAATCGTTTTTTTCGCATGCAGATGAATCTATATCATTTATATCGCAAGTATCTGAAGTTAAACCATTTGTTTCTCATGGATTTGAAGCTAAACCTTCTACATCCCATGGATTTGAAGCTAAATCATGTGTTTGGCATGGATTTGACGCTAAACCTTATACATCGCATTGATTTGCATCTGAATCATGTGTTTCGCATGGATTTGAAGCTAACTCGATTGTGTCGCATGCAGTTTAAGCTAAATCATGTATATCACAAGTATTTGAATCTAAACCATTTGATTCGCATGGGATTTGATGCTAAGCCTTCTACTTCGCACTGATTTGATGCTGAATCATGTCTTTCGCATGGATTTGAAGCTAACTCGTTTGTTTCGCATGCAGTTGTAGCTAAACAATGTATATCACAAGTATTAGTAGCTAAACCATTTGTTTGCATGGATTTGAAGCTAAGCCTTCTACTTCGCATTGATTTGAAGCTAAATCATTTGTTTCGCATGGATTTGGAGCTAAACCTTCTAAATCGCATTGATTTGCAAATGAATCATGTGTTTCACATGGCTTTGAATCTAACTCGTTCGTTTCGCCTGTATTTGAATCTATATCACTTATATCGCAAGTATTTGAAGCTAAATCATGTGTTTCGCTTGGATTTGAAGCTAAACCTTCTACATCGCATTTATTTGAACCAATTCATGTGTTTCGCGTGGATCTGAAGGTAACTCGATTGTTTCGCATGCAGTTGAAGCTATAACACCTATATCCCAAGTGTGTGAAGCTCAATCATTTGTTTCTCATGGATTTGAAGCTAAACCGTCTACATCGCATTGATTTTAAGCTAAATCATGTGTTTCGCATGGATTTGAAGCTAACTCGTTTGTTTCGCATGCAGTTGTAGCTAAATAATGTATATCACAAGTATTTGTAGCTAAATCATTTGTTTCGCATGGATTTGAAGCTAAGCCTTCTACTTCGCATTCACTTGAAGCTAAATCATTTGTTTCGCATAGAACTGAAGCTACCTCGTTTGTTCCTCCTGCTTTTGAAGCTATATCACTTATATCGCAAGTATTTGAAGCTAAATCATGTGTATCGCTTGGATTTTGAAGCTAACTCGTTTGATTAGTCTGCATTTGAAGCTATATCACTTATACCCCAAGTGTTTGAAGCTAAATCATTTGTTTCGCATGGATTTGGAGCTAAACCTTCTACATCGCATTGATTTGCAGCTAAATCATGTGTTTCGCGTGGATTTGAAGGTAACTCGTTTGTTTCGCATACAGTTAAATCTCAATAACGTATATCACAAGTATTTGAAGCTAAACCATTTGTTTCGCATGGATTTGAAGCTAAGCCTTCTACTTCGCATTGATTGGATCCTAAATCACGTGTTTTCATGGATTTGAAGCTAAGCCTTCTACATCGCATTGATTTGCAGCTGAATCATGTGTTTGGCATGGATTTGACGCTAACTCGTTCGTTTCTCCTGCATTTGAAACTATATCACGTATATCGCAAGTATTTGAAGCTAAATCATGTGTATCGCCTGGATTTGAAGCTAAACCTTCTACATCGCATTGATTTGAAGCTAAATTATGTGTTTCGCTTGGATTTGAATGTAACTCATTTGTTTCGCATGCAGTTGAAGCAATATCACCTATATCCCAAGTGTAGGAAGCTCAATCATTTGTTTCGCATGGATTTGAAGCTAAACCTGCTCCTTCGCATTGATTTGAAGCTAAATTATGTGTTTCGCGTGGATTTGAAGGTAACTCGTTGTTTCGCATGCAGTTGAAGCTAAATCATGCATTTCACAAGTATTTGAAGCCGAACCATTAGATTCGCATGGATTTGAAGCTAAGCCTTCTACTACGCACTGATTTGAAGTTAAATCATGTGTTTCGCGTGGATTTGGAGCTAACTCGTTTGCTTCGAATGCAGTTGAAGCTAAATCATGTATATCACAACTATTTGAAGCTAAACCATTTGTATCGCATGGATTTGAAGCTCTGCCTTCTACTTCGCATTGATTTGACGCTAAATATTGTGTTTCGAATGGATTTGAAGCTAACTCGTTTGTTTCGCATGCAGTTGAAGCGAAATTATGTATATCACATGTATTTGCAGCTAAACAATTCATTCGCATGGATTTGGAGCTAAGCCTTCTACTTGGCATTGAATTGAAGCTAAATCGTGTGTTTCGCGTGGATTTGAAGGTAACTCGTTTGTTTCGCATGCAGTTGAAGCTATATCACCTTTAACCCAAGTGTTTGAAGCTCAATCATTTGTTTCGCATGGATTTGAAGCTAAACCTTCTACATCGCATTGATTTTAAGCTAAATCATGTGTTTCGCATGGATTTGAAGCTAACTCGTTTGTTTCGCATGCAGTTGTAGCTAAATAATGTATATCACAAGTATTTGTAGCTAAATCATTTGTTTCGCATGGATTTGAAGCTAAGCCTTCTACTTCGCATTGACTTGAAGCTAAATCATTTGTTTCGCATAGAACTGAAGCTACCTCGTTTGTTACTCCTGCTTTTGAAGCTATATCACTTATATCGCAAGTATTTGAAGCTAAATCATATGTGTCGCATGGATTTCAAGCTGAACCTTCTACATCGCATTGATTTGCAAATGAGTCATGTGTTTCGCATGGATTTGAAGCTAACTCGTTCGTTTCGCCTGTATTTGAATCTATATCACTTATATCGCAACTATTTGAAGCTAAATCATGTGTTTCGCTTGGATTTGAAGCTAAACCTTCTACATCGCATTCATTTGAACCAATTCATGTGTTTCGCGTGGATTTGAAGGTAACTCGTTTGTTTCGCATGCAGTTGAAGCTATAACACCTATATCCCAAGTGTGTGAAGCAAAATCATTTGTTTCGCATGGATTTGAAGCTAAACCGTCTACATCGCATTGATTTTAAGCTAAATCATGTGTTTCGCATCAATCTGAAGCTAACTCGTTTGTTTCGCATGCATTTGTAGCTAAATAATGTATATCACAAGTATTTGTAGCTAAATCAATTGTTTCGCATGGTTTTGAAGCTAAACCTTCTACATCGCATTGATTTTAAGCTAAATCATGTGTTTCGCATGGATTTGAAGCTAACTCGTTTGTTTCGCATGCAGTTGTAGCTAAATAATGTATATCACAAGTATTTGTAGCTAGATCATTTGTTTCGCATGGATTTGAAGCTAAGACTTCTACTCCGCATTGATTTGAAGCTAAATCACTTGTTTCGCATGGATTTGAAGCTAAACCTTCTACATCGCATTGATTTTAAGCTAAATCATGTGTTTCGCATGGATTTGAAGCTAACTCGTTTGTTTCGCATGCAGTTGTAGCTAAATAATGTATATCACAAGTATTTGTAGCTAAATCATTTGTTTCGCATGGATTTGATGCTAAGCCTTCTACTTCGCATTGACTTGAAGCTAAATCATTTGTTTCGCATAGAACTGAAGCTACCTCGTTTGTTAATCCTGCTTTTGAAGCTATATCACTTATATCGCAAGTATTTGAAGCTAAATCATATGTGTCGCATGGATTTCAAGCTGAACCTTCTACATCGCATTGATTTGCAAATGAATCATGTGTTTCGCATGGATTTGAAGCTAACTCGTTCGTTTCGCCTGTATTTGAATCTATATCACTTATATCGCAACTATTTGAAGCTAAATCATGTGTTTCGCTTGGATTTGAAGCTAAACCTTCTACATCGCATTCATTTGAACCAATTCATGTGTTTCGCGTGGATTTGAAGGTAACTCGTTTGTTTCGCATGCAGTTGAAGCTATATCACCTTTAACCCAAGTGTTTGAAGCTCAATCATTTGTTTCACATGGATTTGAAGCTAAACCTTCTACATCGCATTGATTTGAAGCTAACTCATGTGTGTCGCGTGGATTTGAAGGTAACTCGTTTGTTTCGCATGCAGTTGTAGCTAAATAATGTATATCAAAAGTATTTGTAGCTGAATCATTTGTTTCGCATGGATTTGAAGCTAAGCCTACTACTTCGCATTAATTGGAAGCTAAATCACGTGTTTCTCTTGGATTTGCAGCTAAACCTTCTACATCGCATTCATTTGAACCAATTCACGTGTTTCGCGTGGATTTGAAGGTAACTCGTTTGTTTCGCATGCAGTTGAAGCTATATCACCTTTATCCCAGGTGTTTGAAGCTCAATCATTTGTTTCGCATGGATTTGAAGCTAAACCTTTTACATCGCATTGATATGACGCTAACTCATGTGTTTCGCGTGGATTTGAAGGTAGCTAGTTTGTTTCGCATGCAGTTGGAGCTATACCACCTATATCCCATGTGTTTGCAGCTCAATCATTTGTTTCGCATGGATTTGAAGCTAAACCTTCTACATCGCATTGATTTTAAGCTAAATCATGTGTTTCGCATGGATTTGAAGCTAACTCGTTTGTTTCGCATGCAGTTGTAGCTAAATAGTGTATATCACGAGTATTTGTGGCTAAATCATTTGTTTCGCATGGATTTGAAGCTAAGCCTGCTACTTCGCATTGATTTGAAGCTAAATCATTTGTTTCGCATAGAACTGAAGCTACCTCGTTTGTTCCTCCTGCTTTTGAAGCTATATCACTTATACCGCAAGTATTTGAAGCTAAATCATATGTGTCGCATGGATTTGAAGCTGAACCTTCTACATCGAATTGATTTGAAGCTAAATCTTGTGTATCGCATGGATTTGAAGCTAAACCTTCTACACCGCATTCATTTGAACCAATTCATGTGTTTCGCGTGGATCTGAAGGTAACTCGATTGTTTCGCATGCAGTTGAAGCTATATCACATTTATCCCAAGTGTTTGAAGCACAATCATTTGTTTCGTATGGATTTGAAGCTAAACCGTCTACATCGCATTGATTTTAAGCTAAATCATGTGTCTCGCATGGATTTGAAGCTAACTCGCTTGTTTCGCATGCAGTTGTAGCTAAATAGTGTACATCACGAGTATTTGTAGCTAAATCATTTGTTTCGCATGGATTTGAAGCTAAGCCTGCTACTTCGCATAGATTTGAAGCTAAATCATTTGTTTCGCATAGAACTGAAGCTACCTCGTTTGTTCCTCCTGATTTTGAAGCGATATCACTTATATCGCAAGTATTTGAAGCTAAATCATATGTGTCGCATGGATTTGAAGCTGAACCTTCTTCATCGAATTGATTTGAAGCTAAATCTTGTGTATCGCATGGATTTGAAGCTAAACCTTCTACATCGCATTGATTTGAAGCTAAATCATGTGTTTCGCATGGATTTGAAGCTAACTCGTTCGTTTGGCCTGCAGTTGAATCTACATCACTTATATCGCAAGTATTTGAAGCTAAATCATGTGTATCGCGTGGATTTTGAAGCTAACTCGTTTGATTAGTCTGAATTTGAAGCTATATCACTTATACGCCAAGTGTTTGAAGCTAAATAATTTGTTTCGCATGGATTTGGAGCTAAACCTTCTACATCGCATTGATTTGCAGCTAAATCATGTGTTTCGCTTGGATTTGAAGCTAACTCGTTCGTTGCGCATACAGTTAAATCTAAATAACGTATATCACAAGTATTTGTAGCTAAACCATTTGTTTCGCATGGATTTGAAGCTAAGCCTTCTCCTTCGCATTAATTGGAAGCTAAATCACGTGTTTTGCATGGATTTGAAGCTGAACCTTCTACATCGCATTGATTTGCAAATGAATCATGTGTTTCGCATGGCTTTGAAGCTAACTCGTTCGTTTCGCCTGTATTTGAATCTATATCACTTATATCGCAAGTATTTGAAGCTAAATCATGTATTTCGCTTGGATTTGAAGCTAAACCTTCTACATCGCATTTATTTGAACCAATTCATGTGTTTTGCGTGGATTTGAAGGTAACTCGATTGTTTCGCATGCAGTTGAAGCTATATCACATTTATGCCAAGTGTTTGAACCTCAATCATTTGTTTCGTATGGATTTGAAGCTAAACCTTCTACATCGCATTGATTTGAAGCTAACTCATGTGTTTCGCGTGGATTTGAAGGTAACTCGTTTGTTTCGCATGCAGTTGAAGCTATAACACCTATATCCCAAGTGTGTGAAGCAAAATCATTTGTTTCGCATGGATTTGAAGCTAAACCGTCTACATCGCATTGATTTTAAGCTAAATCATGTGTTTCGCATCAATCTGAAGCTAACTCGTTTGTTTCGCATGCAGTTGTAGCTAAATAATGTATATCAGAAGTATTTGTAGCTAAATCATTTGTTTCGCATGGATTTGAAGCTAAGACTTCTACTCCGCATTGATTTGAAGCTAAATCATTTGTTTCGCATGGATTTGAAGCTAAACCTTCTACATCGCATTGATTTGAAGCTAAATCATGTGTATCCCATGTATTTGAAGCTAACTCGTTTGTTTCGAATGCAGTTGTAGCTAAATAATGTATATCACAAGTGTTTGTAGCTAAACCATTTGTTTCGCATGGATTTGAAGCTAAGCCCTCTACTTCGCATTGATTTGAAGCTAAATCATTTGTTTCGCATGGAATTGAAGCTACCTCGTTTGTTCCTCCAGATTTTGAAGCTATATCACTTATATCGCAAGTATTTGAAGCTAAATCATGTGCGTCGCATGGATTTGAAGCTGAACTTTCTACATCGCATTGATTTGAAGCTAAATCTTGTGTATCGCCTGGATATGAAGCTAAACCCTCTACATCGCATTGATTTGCAACTAAATCATGTGTTTCGCATGGATCTGAATCTAACTCGATTGTTTCGCCTGCATTTGATGCTATATCACTTATATTCGCAAGCATTTGATGCTAAATCATTCGTTTCGCATGGATTTGAAGCTAAGCCTTTTACTTCGCATTGATTTGAAGTTAAATCATGTGTTTCCCTTGGATTTGAAGCTGAATCGTTTTTTTCGCATGCAGATGAATCTATATCATTTATATCGCAAGTATCTGAAGTTAAACCATTTGTTTCTCATGGATTTGAAGCTAAACCTTCTACATCCCATGGATTTGAAGCTAAATCATGTGTTTGGCATAGATTTGAAGCTAAACCTTATACATCGCATTGATTTGCATCTGAATCATGTGTTTCGCATGGATTTGAAGCTAACTCGATTGTGTCGCATGCAGTTTAAGCTAAATCATGTATATCACAAGTATTTGAATCTAAACCATTTGATTCGCATGGGATTTGATGCTAAGCCTTCTACTTCGCACTGATTTGATGCTGAATCATGTCTTTCGCATGGATTTGAAGCTAACTCGTTTGTTTCGCATGCAGTTGAAGCTATATCACATTTATGCCAAGTGTTTGAACCTCAATCATTTGTTTCGTATGGATTTGAAGCTAAACCTTCTACATCGCATTGATTTGAAGCTAACTCATGTGTTTCGCGTGGATTTGAAGGTAACTCGTTTGTTTCGCATGCAGTTGAAGCTATAACACCTATATCCCAAGTGTGTGAAGCAAAATCATTTGTTTCGCATGGATTTGAAGCTAAACCGTCTACATCGCATTGATTTTAAGCTAAATCATGTGTTTCGCATCAATCTGAAGCTAACTCGTTTGTTTCGCATGCAGTTGTAGCTAAATAATGTATATCACAAGTATTTGTAGCTAAACCATTTGTTTCACATGGATTTGAAGCTAAGACTTCTATTCCGCATTGATTTGAAGCTAAATCATTTGTTTCGCATGGATTTGAAGCTAAACCCTCCACATAGCATTGATTTGCAACTAAATCATGTGTTTCGCATGGATCTGAAGCTAACTCGTTTGTTTCGCATGCAGTTGTAGCTAAATAATGTATATCACAAGTATTTGTAGCTAAATCATTTGTTTCGCATGGATTTGATGCTAAGCTTTCTACTTCGCATTGATTTGAAGCTAAATCATTTGTTTCGCATAGAACTGAAGCTACCTCGTTTGTTCCTCCTGCTTTTGAAGCTATATCACTTATATCGTAAGTATTTGAAGCTAAATCACATGTGTCGCATGGATTTGAAGCTAAACCTTCTACATCGCATTGATTTGAAGCTAACTCATGTGTTTCGCGTGGATTTGAAGGTAACTCGTTTGTTTCGCATGCAGTTGGAGCTATACCACCCATATCCCAAGTGTTTGAAGCTCAATCATTTGTTTCGCATGGTTTTGAAGCTAAACCTTCTACATCGCATTGATTTGAAGCTAAATCATGTGTATCCCATGTATTTGAAGCTAACTCGTTTGTTTCGCATGCAGTTGTAGCTAAATAATGTATGTCACAAGTATTTGTAGCTAAACCATTTGTTTCGCATGGATTTGAAGCTAAGCCCTCTACTTCGCATTGATTTGAAGCTAAATCATTTGTTTCGCATGGAATTGAAGCTACCTCGTTTGTTCCTCCAGATTTTGAAGCTATATCACTTATATCGCAAGTATTTGAAGCTAAATCATGTGCGTCGCATGGATTTGAAGCTGAACTTTCTACATCGCATTGATTTGAAGCTAAATCTTGTGTATCGCCTGGATTTGAAGCTAAACCCTCTACATCGCATTGATTTGCAACTAAATCATGTGTTTCGCATGGATCTGAATCTAACTCGATTGTTTCGACTGCATTTGATGCTATATCACTTATATTCGCAAGCATTTGATGCTAAATCATTCGTTTCGCATGGATTTGAAGCTAAGCCTTTTACTTCGCATTGATTTGAAGTTAAATCATGTGTTTCCCTTGGATTTGAAGCTGAATCGTTTTTTTCGCATGCAGATGAATCTATATCATTTATATCGCAAGTATCTGAAGTTAAACCATTTGTTTCTCATGGATTTGAAGCTAAACCTTCTACATCCCATGGATTTGAAGCTAAATCATGTGTTTGGCATGGATTTGACGCTAAACCTTATACATCGCATTGATTTGCATCTGAATCATGTGTTTCGCATGGATTTGAAGCTAACTCGATTGTGTCGCATGCAGTTTAAGCTAAATCATGTATATCACAAGTATTTGAATCTAAACCATTTGATTCGCATGGGATTTGATGCTAAGCCTTCTACTTCGCACTGATTTGATGCTGAATCATGTCTTTCGCATGGATTTGAAGCTAACTCGTTTGTTTCGCATGCAGTTGTAGCTAAACAATGTATATCACAAGTATTAGTAGCTAAACCATTTGTTTGCATGGATTTGAAGCTAAGCCTTCTACTTCGCATTGATTTGAAGCTAAATCATTTGTTTCGCATGGATTTGGAGCTAAACCTTCTAAATCGCATTGATTTGCAAATGAATCATGTGTTTCACATGGCTTTGAATCTAACTCGTTCGTTTCGCCTGTATTTGAATCTATATCACTTATATCGCAAGTATTTGAAGCTAAATCATGTGTTTCGCTTGGATTTGAAGCTAAACCTTCTACATCGCATTTATTTGAACCAATTCATGTGTTTCGCGTGGATCTGAAGGTAACTCGATTGTTTCGCATGCAGTTGAAGCTATAACACCTATATCCCAAGTGTGTGAAGCTCAATCATTTGTTTCTCATGGATTTGAAGCTAAACCGTCTACATCGCATTGATTTTAAGCTAAATCATGTGTTTCGCATGGATTTGAAGCTAACTCGTTTGTTTCGCATGCAGTTGTAGCTAAATAATGTATATCACAAGTATTTGTAGCTAAATCATTTGTTTCGCATGGATTTGAAGCTAAGCCTTCTACTTCGCATTCACTTGAAGCTAAATCATTTGTTTCGCATAGAACTGAAGCTACCTCGTTTGTTCCTCCTGCTTTTGAAGCTATATCACTTATATCGCAAGTATTTGAAGCTAAATCATGTGTATCGCTTGGATTTTGAAGCTAACTCGTTTGATTAGTCTGCATTTGAAGCTATATCACTTATACCCCAAGTGTTTGAAGCTAAATCATTTGTTTCGCATGGATTTGGAGCTAAACCTTCTACATCGCATTGATTTGCAGCTAAATCATGTGTTTCGCGTGGATTTGAAGGTAACTCGTTTGTTTCGCATACAGTTAAATCTCAATAACGTATATCACAAGTATTTGAAGCTAAACCATTTGTTTCGCATGGATTTGAAGCTAAGCCTTCTACTTCGCATTGATTGGATCCTAAATCACGTGTTTTCATGGATTTGAAGCTAAGCCTTCTACATCGCATTGATTTGCAGCTGAATCATGTGTTTGGCATGGATTTGACGCTAACTCGTTCGTTTCTCCTGCATTTGAAACTATATCACGTATATCGCAAGTATTTGAAGCTAAATCATGTGTATCGCCTGGATTTGAAGCTAAACCTTCTACATCGCATTGATTTGAAGCTAAATTATGTGTTTCGCTTGGATTTGAATGTAACTCATTTGTTTCGCATGCAGTTGAAGCAATATCACCTATATCCCAAGTGTAGGAAGCTCAATCATTTGTTTCGCATGGATTTGAAGCTAAACCTGCTCCTTCGCATTGATTTGAAGCTAAATTATGTGTTTCGCGTGGATTTGAAGGTAACTCGTTGTTTCGCATGCAGTTGAAGCTAAATCATGCATTTCACAAGTATTTGAAGCCGAACCATTAGATTCGCATGGATTTGAAGCTAAGCCTTCTACTACGCACTGATTTGAAGTTAAATCATGTGTTTCGCGTGGATTTGGAGCTAACTCGTTTGCTTCGAATGCAGTTGAAGCTAAATCATGTATATCACAACTATTTGAAGCTAAACCATTTGTATCGCATGGATTTGAAGCTCTGCCTTCTACTTCGCATTGATTTGACGCTAAATATTGTGTTTCGAATGGATTTGAAGCTAACTCGTTTGTTTCGCATGCAGTTGAAGCGAAATTATGTATATCACATGTATTTGCAGCTAAACAATTCATTCGCATGGATTTGGAGCTAAGCCTTCTACTTGGCATTGAATTGAAGCTAAATCGTGTGTTTCGCGTGGATTTGAAGGTAACTCGTTTGTTTCGCATGCAGTTGAAGCTATATCACCTTTAACCCAAGTGTTTGAAGCTCAATCATTTGTTTCGCATGGATTTGAAGCTAAACCTTCTACATCGCATTGATTTTAAGCTAAATCATGTGTTTCGCATGGATTTGAAGCTAACTCGTTTGTTTCGCATGCAGTTGTAGCTAAATAATGTATATCACAAGTATTTGTAGCTAAATCATTTGTTTCGCATGGATTTGAAGCTAAGCCTTCTACTTCGCATTGACTTGAAGCTAAATCATTTGTTTCGCATAGAACTGAAGCTACCTCGTTTGTTACTCCTGCTTTTGAAGCTATATCACTTATATCGCAAGTATTTGAAGCTAAATCATATGTGTCGCATGGATTTCAAGCTGAACCTTCTACATCGCATTGATTTGCAAATGAGTCATGTGTTTCGCATGGATTTGAAGCTAACTCGTTCGTTTCGCCTGTATTTGAATCTATATCACTTATATCGCAACTATTTGAAGCTAAATCATGTGTTTCGCTTGGATTTGAAGCTAAACCTTCTACATCGCATTCATTTGAACCAATTCATGTGTTTCGCGTGGATTTGAAGGTAACTCGTTTGTTTCGCATGCAGTTGAAGCTATAACACCTATATCCCAAGTGTGTGAAGCAAAATCATTTGTTTCGCATGGATTTGAAGCTAAACCGTCTACATCGCATTGATTTTAAGCTAAATCATGTGTTTCGCATCAATCTGAAGCTAACTCGTTTGTTTCGCATGCATTTGTAGCTAAATAATGTATATCACAAGTATTTGTAGCTAAATCAATTGTTTCGCATGGTTTTGAAGCTAAACCTTCTACATCGCATTGATTTTAAGCTAAATCATGTGTTTCGCATGGATTTGAAGCTAACTCGTTTGTTTCGCATGCAGTTGTAGCTAAATAATGTATATCACAAGTATTTGTAGCTAGATCATTTGTTTCGCATGGATTTGAAGCTAAGACTTCTACTCCGCATTGATTTGAAGCTAAATCACTTGTTTCGCATGGATTTGAAGCTAAACCTTCTACATCGCATTGATTTTAAGCTAAATCATGTGTTTCGCATGGATTTGAAGCTAACTCGTTTGTTTCGCATGCAGTTGTAGCTAAATAATGTATATCACAAGTATTTGTAGCTAAATCATTTGTTTCGCATGGATTTGATGCTAAGCCTTCTACTTCGCATTGACTTGAAGCTAAATCATTTGTTTCGCATAGAACTGAAGCTACCTCGTTTGTTAATCCTGCTTTTGAAGCTATATCACTTATATCGCAAGTATTTGAAGCTAAATCATATGTGTCGCATGGATTTCAAGCTGAACCTTCTACATCGCATTGATTTGCAAATGAATCATGTGTTTCGCATGGATTTGAAGCTAACTCGTTCGTTTCGCCTGTATTTGAATCTATATCACTTATATCGCAACTATTTGAAGCTAAATCATGTGTTTCGCTTGGATTTGAAGCTAAACCTTCTACATCGCATTCATTTGAACCAATTCATGTGTTTCGCGTGGATTTGAAGGTAACTCGTTTGTTTCGCATGCAGTTGAAGCTATATCACCTTTAACCCAAGTGTTTGAAGCTCAATCATTTGTTTCACATGGATTTGAAGCTAAACCTTCTACATCGCATTGATTTGAAGCTAACTCATGTGTGTCGCGTGGATTTGAAGGTAACTCGTTTGTTTCGCATGCAGTTGTAGCTAAATAATGTATATCAAAAGTATTTGTAGCTGAATCATTTGTTTCGCATGGATTTGAAGCTAAGCCTACTACTTCGCATTAATTGGAAGCTAAATCACGTGTTTCTCTTGGATTTGCAGCTAAACCTTCTACATCGCATTCATTTGAACCAATTCACGTGTTTCGCGTGGATTTGAAGGTAACTCGTTTGTTTCGCATGCAGTTGAAGCTATATCACCTTTATCCCAGGTGTTTGAAGCTCAATCATTTGTTTCGCATGGATTTGAAGCTAAACCTTTTACATCGCATTGATATGACGCTAACTCATGTGTTTCGCGTGGATTTGAAGGTAGCTAGTTTGTTTCGCATGCAGTTGGAGCTATACCACCTATATCCCATGTGTTTGCAGCTCAATCATTTGTTTCGCATGGATTTGAAGCTAAACCTTCTACATCGCATTGATTTTAAGCTAAATCATGTGTTTCGCATGGATTTGAAGCTAACTCGTTTGTTTCGCATGCAGTTGTAGCTAAATAGTGTATATCACGAGTATTTGTGGCTAAATCATTTGTTTCGCATGGATTTGAAGCTAAGCCTGCTACTTCGCATTGATTTGAAGCTAAATCATTTGTTTCGCATAGAACTGAAGCTACCTCGTTTGTTCCTCCTGCTTTTGAAGCTATATCACTTATACCGCAAGTATTTGAAGCTAAATCATATGTGTCGCATGGATTTGAAGCTGAACCTTCTACATCGAATTGATTTGAAGCTAAATCTTGTGTATCGCATGGATTTGAAGCTAAACCTTCTACACCGCATTCATTTGAACCAATTCATGTGTTTCGCGTGGATCTGAAGGTAACTCGATTGTTTCGCATGCAGTTGAAGCTATATCACATTTATCCCAAGTGTTTGAAGCACAATCATTTGTTTCGTATGGATTTGAAGCTAAACCGTCTACATCGCATTGATTTTAAGCTAAATCATGTGTCTCGCATGGATTTGAAGCTAACTCGCTTGTTTCGCATGCAGTTGTAGCTAAATAGTGTACATCACGAGTATTTGTAGCTAAATCATTTGTTTCGCATGGATTTGAAGCTAAGCCTGCTACTTCGCATAGATTTGAAGCTAAATCATTTGTTTCGCATAGAACTGAAGCTACCTCGTTTGTTCCTCCTGATTTTGAAGCGATATCACTTATATCGCAAGTATTTGAAGCTAAATCATATGTGTCGCATGGATTTGAAGCTGAACCTTCTTCATCGAATTGATTTGAAGCTAAATCTTGTGTATCGCATGGATTTGAAGCTAAACCTTCTACATCGCATTGATTTGAAGCTAAATCATGTGTTTCGCATGGATTTGAAGCTAACTCGTTCGTTTGGCCTGCAGTTGAATCTACATCACTTATATCGCAAGTATTTGAAGCTAAATCATGTGTATCGCGTGGATTTTGAAGCTAACTCGTTTGATTAGTCTGAATTTGAAGCTATATCACTTATACGCCAAGTGTTTGAAGCTAAATAATTTGTTTCGCATGGATTTGGAGCTAAACCTTCTACATCGCATTGATTTGCAGCTAAATCATGTGTTTCGCTTGGATTTGAAGCTAACTCGTTCGTTGCGCATACAGTTAAATCTAAATAACGTATATCACAAGTATTTGTAGCTAAACCATTTGTTTCGCATGGATTTGAAGCTAAGCCTTCTCCTTCGCATTAATTGGAAGCTAAATCACGTGTTTTGCATGGATTTGAAGCTGAACCTTCTACATCGCATTGATTTGCAAATGAATCATGTGTTTCGCATGGCTTTGAAGCTAACTCGTTCGTTTCGCCTGTATTTGAATCTATATCACTTATATCGCAAGTATTTGAAGCTAAATCATGTATTTCGCTTGGATTTGAAGCTAAACCTTCTACATCGCATTTATTTGAACCAATTCATGTGTTTTGCGTGGATTTGAAGGTAACTCGATTGTTTCGCATGCAGTTGAAGCTATATCACATTTATGCCAAGTGTTTGAACCTCAATCATTTGTTTCGTATGGATTTGAAGCTAAACCTTCTACATCGCATTGATTTGAAGCTAACTCATGTGTTTCGCGTGGATTTGAAGGTAACTCGTTTGTTTCGCATGCAGTTGAAGCTATAACACCTATATCCCAAGTGTGTGAAGCAAAATCATTTGTTTCGCATGGATTTGAAGCTAAACCGTCTACATCGCATTGATTTTAAGCTAAATCATGTGTTTCGCATCAATCTGAAGCTAACTCGTTTGTTTCGCATGCAGTTGTAGCTAAATAATGTATATCAGAAGTATTTGTAGCTAAATCATTTGTTTCGCATGGATTTGAAGCTAAGACTTCTACTCCGCATTGATTTGAAGCTAAATCATTTGTTTCGCATGGATTTGAAGCTAAACCTTCTACATCGCATTGATTTGAAGCTAAATCATGTGTATCCCATGTATTTGAAGCTAACTCGTTTGTTTCGAATGCAGTTGTAGCTAAATAATGTATATCACAAGTGTTTGTAGCTAAACCATTTGTTTCGCATGGATTTGAAGCTAAGCCCTCTACTTCGCATTGATTTGAAGCTAAATCATTTGTTTCGCATGGAATTGAAGCTACCTCGTTTGTTCCTCCAGATTTTGAAGCTATATCACTTATATCGCAAGTATTTGAAGCTAAATCATGTGCGTCGCATGGATTTGAAGCTGAACTTTCTACATCGCATTGATTTGAAGCTAAATCTTGTGTATCGCCTGGATATGAAGCTAAACCCTCTACATCGCATTGATTTGCAACTAAATCATGTGTTTCGCATGGATCTGAATCTAACTCGATTGTTTCGCCTGCATTTGATGCTATATCACTTATATTCGCAAGCATTTGATGCTAAATCATTCGTTTCGCATGGATTTGAAGCTAAGCCTTTTACTTCGCATTGATTTGAAGTTAAATCATGTGTTTCCCTTGGATTTGAAGCTGAATCGTTTTTTTCGCATGCAGATGAATCTATATCATTTATATCGCAAGTATCTGAAGTTAAACCATTTGTTTCTCATGGATTTGAAGCTAAACCTTCTACATCCCATGGATTTGAAGCTAAATCATGTGTTTGGCATAGATTTGAAGCTAAACCTTATACATCGCATTGATTTGCATCTGAATCATGTGTTTCGCATGGATTTGAAGCTAACTCGATTGTGTCGCATGCAGTTTAAGCTAAATCATGTATATCACAAGTATTTGAATCTAAACCATTTGATTCGCATGGGATTTGATGCTAAGCCTTCTACTTCGCACTGATTTGATGCTGAATCATGTCTTTCGCATGGATTTGAAGCTAACTCGTTTGTTTCGCATGCAGTTGAAGCTATATCACCTTTAACTCAAGTGTTTGAACCTCAATCATTTGTTTCGTATGGATTTGAAGCTAAACCATCTACATCGCATTGATTTGAAGCCAACTCATGTGTTTCGCGTGGATTTGAAGTGACTCGTTTGTTTCGCATGCAGTTGAAGCTATAACACCTATATCCCAAGTGTGTGAAGCAAAATCATTTGTTTCGCATGAATTTGAAGCTAAACCGTCTACATCGCATTGATTTTAAGCTAAATCATGTGTTTCGCATCAATCTGAAGCTAACTCGTTTGTTTCGCATGCAGTTGTAGCTAAATAATGTATATCACAAGTATTTGTAGCTAAATCAATTGTTTCGCATGGTTTTGAAGCTAAACCTTCTACATCGCATTGATTTTAAGCTAAATCATGTGTTTCGCATGGATTTGAAGCTAACTCGTTTGTTTCGCATGCAGTTGTAGCTAAATAATGTATATCACAAGTATTTGTAGCTAGATCATTTGTTTCGCATGGATTTGAAGCTAAGACTTCTACTCCGCATTGATTTGAAGCTAAATCACTTGTTTCGCATGGATTTGAAGCTAAACCTTCTACATCGCATTGATTTTAAGCTAAATCATGTGTTTCGCATGGATTTGAAGCTAACTCGTTTGTTTCGCATGCAGTTGTAGCTAAATAATGTATATCACAAGTATTTGTAGCTAAATCATTTGTTTCGCATGGATTTGAAGCTAAGCCTTCTACTTCGCATTGACTTGAAGCTAAATCATTTGTTTCGCATAGAACTGAAGCTACCTCGTTTGTTACTCCTGCTTTTGAAGCTATATCACTTATATCGCAAGTATTTGAAGCTAAATCATATGTGTCGCATGGATTTCAAGCTGAACCTTCTACATCGCATTGATTTGCAAATGAATCATGTGTTTCGCATGGATTTGAAGCTAACTCGTTCGTTTCGCCTGTATTTGAATCTATATCACTTATATCGCAACTATTTGAAGCTAAATCATGTGTTTCGCTTGGATTTGAAGCTAAACCTTCTACATCGCATTCATTTGAACCAATTCATGTGTTTCGCGTGGATTTGAAGGTAACTCGTTTGTTTCGCATGCAGTTGAAGCTATATCACCTTTAACCCAAGTGTTTGAAGCTCAATCATTTGTTTCACATGGATTTTAAGCTAAACCTTCTACATCGCATTGATTTGAAGCTAACTCATGTGTGTCGCGTGGATTTGAAGGTAACTCGTTTGTTTCGCATGCAGTTGTAGCTAAATAATGTATATCAAAAGTATTTGTAGCTGAATCATTTGTTTCGCATGGATTTGAAGCTAAGCCTACTACTTCGCATTAATTGGAAGCTAAATCACGTGTTTCTCTTGGATTTGCAGCTAAACCTTCTACATCGCATTCATTTGAACCAATTCACGTGTTTCGCGTGGATTTGAAGGTAACTCGTTTGTTTCGCATGCAGTTGAAGCTATATCACCTTTATCCCAGGTGTTTGAAGCTCAATCATTTGTTTCGCATGGATTTGAAGCTAAACCTTTTACATCGCATTGATTTGACGCTAACTCATGTGTTTCGCGTGGATTTGAAGGTAGCTAGTTTGTTTCGCATGCAGTTGAAGCTATATCACCTTTATCCCATGTGTTTGCAGCTCAATCATTTGTTTCGCATGGATTTGAAGCTAAACCTTCTACATCGCATTGATTTTAAGCTAAATCATGTGTTTCGCATGGATTTGAAGCTAACTCGTTTGTTTCGCATGCAGTTGTAGCTAAATAGTGTATATCACGAGTATTTGTGGCTAAATCATTTGTTTCGCATGGATTTGAAGCTAAGCCTGCTACTTCGCATTGATTTGAAGCTAAATCATTTGTTTCGCATAGAACTGAAGCTACCTCGTTTGTTCCTCCTGCTTTTGAAGCTATATCACTTATACCGCAAGTATTTGAAGCTAAATCATATGTGTCGCATGGATTTGAAGCTGAACCTTCTACATCGAATTGATTTGAAGCTAAATCTTGTGTATCGCATGGATTTGAAGCTAAACCTTCTACACCGCATTCATTTGAACCAATTCATGTGTTTCGCGTGGATCTGAAGGTAACTCGATTGTTTCGCATGCAGTTGAAGCTATATCACATTTATCCCAAGTGTTTGAAGCACAATCATTTGTTTCGTATGGATTTGAAGCTAAACCTTCTACATCGCATTGAGTTGAAGCTAACTCATTTGTTTCGCGTGGATCTGAAGGTAACTCGTTTGTTTCGCATGCAGTTGAAGCTATAACACCTATATCCCAAGTGTGTGAAGCTCAATCATTTTTTTCGCATGGATTTGAAGATAAACCGTCTACATCGCATTGATTTTAAGCTAAATCATGTGTCTCGCATGGATTTGAAGCTAACTCGTTTGTTTCGCATGCAGTTGTAGCTAAATAGTGTACATCACGAGTATTTGTAGCTAAATCATTTGTTTCGCATGGATTTGAAGCTAAGCCTGCTACTTCGCATTAATTGGAAGCTAAATCACGTGTTTTGCATGGATTTGAAGCTGAACCTTCTACATCGCATTGATTTGCAAATGAATCATGTGTTTCGCATGGCTTTGAAGCTAACTCGTTCGTTTCGCCTGTATTTGAATCTATATCACTTATATCGCAAGTATTTGAAGCTAAATCATGTATTTCGCTTGGATTTGAAGCTAAACCTTCTACATCGCATTTATTTGAACCAATTCATGTGTTTCGCGTGGATTTGAAGGTAACTCGATTGTTTCGCATGCAGTTGAAGCTATATCACATTTATGCCAAGTGTTTGAACCTCAATCATTTGTTTCGTATGGATTTGAAGCTAAACCTTCTACATCGCATTGATTTGAAGCTAACTCATGTGTTTCGCGTGGATTTGAAGGTAACTCGTTTGTTTCGCATGCAGTTGAAGCTATAACACCTATATCCCAAGTGTGTGAAGCAAAATCATTTGTTTCGCATGGATTTGAAGCTAAACCGTCTACATCGCATTGATTTTAAGCTAAATCATGTGTTTCGCATCAATCTGAAGCTAACTCGTTTGTTTCGCATGCAGTTGTAGCTAAATAATGTATATCAGAAGTATTTGTAGCTAAATCATTTGTTTCGCATGGATTTGAAGCTAAGACTTCTACTCCGCATTGATTTGAAGCTAAATCATTTGTTTCACATGGATTTGAAGCTAAACCCTCCACATCGCATTGATTTGCAACTAAATCATGTGTTTCGCATGGATCTGAAGCTAACTCGTTTGTTTCGCATGCAGTTGTAGCTAAATAATGTATATCACAAGTATTTGTAGCTAAATCATTTGTTTCGCATGGATTTGAAGCTAAGCCTTCTACTTCGCATTGATTTGAAGCTAAATCATTTGTTTCGCATAGAACTGAAGCTACCTCGTTTGTTCCTCCTGCTTTTGAAGCTATATCACTTATATCGTAAGTATTTGAAGCTAAATCACATGTGTCGCATGGATTTGAAGCTAAACCTTCTACATCGCATTGATTTGAAGCTAACTCATGTGTTTCGCGTGGATTTGAAGGTAACTCGTTTGTTTCGCATGCAGTTGGAGGTATACCACCCATATCCCAAGTGTTTGAAGCTCAATCATTTGTTTCGCATGGTTTTGAAGCAAAACCTTCTACATCGCATTGATTTTAAGCTAAATCATGTGTTTCGCATGGATTTGAAGCTAACTCGTTTGTTTCGCATGCAGTTGTAGCTAAATAATGTATATCAGAAGTATTTGTAGCTAAAGCATTTGTTTCGCATGGATTTGAAGCTAAGACTTCTACTCCGCATTGATTTGAATCTAAATCATTTGTTTCGCATGGATTTGAAGCTAAACCTTCTACATCGCATTGATTTGAAGCTAAATCATGTGTATCCCATGTATTTGAAGCTAACTCGTTTGTTTCGCATGCAGTTGTAGCTAAATAATGTATATCACAAGTATTTGTAGCTATACCATTTGTTTCGAATGGATTTGAAGCTAAGCCCTCTACTTCGCATTGATTTGAAGCTAAATCATTTGTTTCGTATGGAATTGAAGCTACCTCGTTTGTTCCTCCAGATTTTGAAGCTATATCACTTATAGCGCAAGTATTTGAAGCTAAATCATGTGCGTCGCATGGATTTGAAGCTGAACTTTCTACATCGCATTGATTTGAAGCTAAATCTTGTGTATCGCCTGGATTTGAAGCTAAACCCTCTACATCGCATTGATTTGCAACTAAATCATGTGTTTCGCATGGATCTGAATCTAACTCGTTTGTTTCGCCTGCATTTGATGCTATATCACTTATATTCGCCAGAATTTGATGCTAAATCATTCGTTTCTCATGGATTTGAAGCTAAGCCTTTTACTTCGCATTGATTTGAAGTTAAATCATGTGTTTCCCTTGGATTTGAAGCTGAATCGTTTTTTTCGCATGCAGATGAATCTATATCATTTATATCGCAAGTATCTGAAGTTAAATCATTTGTTTCTCATGGATTTGAAGCTAAACCTTCTACATCCCATGGATTTGAAGCTAAATCATGTGTTTGGCATGGATTTGAAGCTAAACCTTATACATCGCATTGATTTGCATCTGAATCATGTGTTTCGCATGGATTTGAAGCTAACTCGATTGTGTCGCATGCAGTTTAAGCTAAATCATGTATATCACAAGTATTTGAATCTAAACCATTTGATTCGCATGGGATTTGATGCTAAGCCTTCTACTTCACACTGATTTGATGCTGAATCATGTCTTTCGCATGGATTTGAAGCTAACTCGTTTGTTTCGCATGCAGTTGTAGCTAAACAATGTATATCACAAGTATTAGTAGCTGAATCATTTGTTTCGCATGGATTTGAAGCTAAGCCTTCTACTTCGCATTGATTTGAAGCTTAATCATTTGTTTCGCATGGATTTGAAGCAAAACCTTCTACATCGCATTGATTTTAAGCTAAATCATTTGTTTCGCATGGATTTGAAGCTAAACCTTCTACATCGCATTGATTTAAACCTAAATCATGTGTTTCGCATGTATTTGAAGCTAACTCGTTTGTTTCGCATGCAGTTGTAGCTAAATAATGTATATCACAAGTATTTGTAGCTAAATCATTTGTTTCGCATGGATTTGAAGCTAAGCCTTCTACTTCGCATTGATTTGAAGCTAATTCATTTGTTTAGCATAGAACTGAAGCTACCTCGTTTGTTCCTCCTGCTTTTGAAGCTATATCACTTATATCGCAAGTATTTGAAGCTAAATCATATGTGTCGCATGGATTTGAAGCTGAACCTTCTACATCGAATTGATTTGAAGCTAAATCTTGTGTATCGCATGGATTTGAAGCTAAACCTTCTACATTGCATTGATTTGAAGCTAAATCATGTGTTTCGCATGGATTTGAAGCTAACTCGTTCGTTTCGCCTCCAGTTGAATCTACATCACTTATATCGCAAGTATTTGAAGCTAAATCATATGTGTCGCATGGATTTGAAGCTGAACCTACTACATCGCATGATTTAAAGCAAAATCTTGTGTATCGCATGGATTTGAAGCTAAACCTTCTACATCGCATTAATTTGAAGCTAAATCATGTGTTAAGAATGGATTTGAAGCTAACTCGTTTGTCTCGCATGCAGTTGTAGCTTAATAATTTATATCACAAGCATTTGTAGCTTATCCATTTGTTTCGCATGGATTTGAAGCTAAGCCTTCTACTTCGCATTGATTTGAAGCTAAATCATTTGTTTCGCGTGGAATTGAAGCTACCTCGTTTGTTCCTCCTGCTTTTGAAGCTATATCACTTATATCGCAAGTATTTGAAGCTAAATCATATGTGTCGCATGGATTTGAAGCTGAACCTTCTACATCGCATTGATTTGAAGCTAAATCTTGTAAATCGCATGGATTTGAAGCTAAACTGTCTACATCGCATTGATTTTAAGCTAAATCATGTGTTTCGCGTGGATTTGAAGGTAACTCGTTTGTTTCGCATGCAGTTGGAGCTATACCACCCATATCCCAAGTGTTTGAAGCTCAATCATTTGTTTCGCATGGTTTTGAAGCTAAACCTTCTACATCGCATTGATTTTAAGCTAAATCATGTGTTTCGCATGGATTTGAAGCTAACTCGTTTGTTTCGCATGCAGTTGTAGCTAAATAATGTATATCAGAAGTATTTGTAGCTAAACC
Organism: Megalopta genalis; assembly: GCF_051020955.1. NCBI lineage: Eukaryota > Metazoa > Arthropoda > Insecta > Hymenoptera > Halictidae > Megalopta > Megalopta genalis. The sequence continues at coordinate 115,202 of NW_027476211.1, read as the reverse complement.
ATTTGTTTCGCATGGATTTGAAGCTAAGCCCTCTACTTCGCATTGATTTGAAGCTAAATCATTTGTTTCGCATGGAACTGAAGCTACCTCGTTTGTTCCTCCAGATTTTGAAGCTATATCACTTATATCGCAAGTATTTGAAGCTAAATCATGTGCGTCGCATGGATTTGAAGCTGAACTTTCTACATCGCATTGATTTGAAGCTAAATCTTGTGTATCGCCTGGATTTGAAGCTAAACCCTCTACATCGCATTGATTTGCAACTAAATCATGTGTTTCGCATGGATCTGAATCTAACTCGATTGTTTCGACTGCATTTGATGCTATATCACTTATATTCGCAAGCATTTGATGCTAAATCATTCGTTTCGCATGGATTTGAAGCTAAGCCTTTTACTTCGCATTGATTTGAAGTTAAATCATGTGTTTCCCTTGGATTTGAAGCTGAATCGTTTTTTTCGCATGCAGATGAATCTATATCATTTATATCGCAAGTATCTGAAGTTAAACCATTTGTTTCTCATGGATTTGAAGCTAAACCTTCTACATCCCATGGATTTGAAGCTAAATCATGTGTTTGGCATGGATTTGAAGCTAAACCTTATACATCGCATTGATTTGCATCTGAATAATGTGTTTCGCATGGATTTGAAGCTAACTCGATTGTGTCGCATGCAGTTTAAGCTAAATCATGTATATCACAAGTATTTGAATCTAAACCATTTGATTCGCATGGGATTTGATGCTAAGCCTTCTACTTCGTACTGATTTGATGCTGAATCATGTCTTTCGCATGGATTTGAAGCTAACTCGTTTGTTTCGCATGCAGTTGTAGCTAAACAATGTATATCACAAGTATTAGTAGCTAAACCATTTGTTTGCATGGATTTGAAGCTAAGCCTTCTACTTCGCATTGATTTGAAGCTAAATCATTTGTTTCGCATGGATTTGGAGCTAAACCTTCTAAATCGCATTGATTTAAACCTAAATCATGTGTTTCGCATGTATTTGAAGCTAACTCGTTTGTTTCGCATGCAGTTGTAGCTAAATAATGTATATCACAAGTATTTGTAGCTAAATCATTTGTTTCGCATGGATTTGAAGCTAAGCCTTCTACTTCGCATTGATTTGAAGCTAAATCATTTGTTTAGCATAGAACTGAAGCTACCTCGTTTGTTCCTCCTGCTTTTGAAGCTATATCACTTATATCGCAAGTATTTGAAGCTAAATCATATGTGTCGCATGGATTTGAAGCTGAACCTTCTACATCGAATTGATTTGAAGCTAACTCTTGTGTATCGCATGGATTTGAAGCTAAACCTTCTACATTGCATTGATTTGAAGCTAAATCATGTGTTTCGCATGGATTTGAAGCTAACTCGTTCGTTTGGCCTGCAGTTGAATCTACATCACTTATATCGCAAGTATTTGAAGCTAAATCATGTGTATCGCGTGGATTTTGAAGCTAACTCGTTTGATTAGTCTGCATTTGAAGCTATATCACTTATACGCCAAGTGTTTGAAGCTAAATCATTTGTTTCGCATGGATTTGGAGCTAAACCTTCTACATCGCATTGATTTGCAGCTAAATCATGTGTTTCGCTTGGATTTGAAGATAACTCGTTCGTTGCGCATACAGTTAAATCTAAATAACGTATATCACAAGTATTTGAAGCTAAACCATTTGTTTCGCATGGATTTGAAGCTAAGCCTTCTCCTTCGCATTAATTGGAAGCTAAATCACGTGTTTTGCATGGATTTGAAGCTGAACCTTCTACATCGCATTGATTTGCAAATGAATCATGTGTTTCGCATGGCTTTGAAGCTAACTCGTTCGTTTCGCCTGTATTTGAATCTATATCACTTATATCGCAAGTATTTGAAGCTAAATCATGTATTTCGCTTGGATTTGAAGCTAAACCTTCTACATCGCATTTATTTGAACCAATTCATGTGTTTCGCGTGGATTTGAAGGTAACTCGATTGTTTCGCATGCAGTTGAAGCTATATCACATTTATGCCAAGTGTTTGAACCTCAATGATTTGTTTCGTATGGATTTGAAGCTAAACCTTCTACATCGCATTGATTTGAAGCTAACTCATGTGTTTCGCGTGGATTTGAAGGTAACTCGTTTGTTTCGCATGCAGTTGAAGCTATAACACCTATATCCCAAGTGTGTGAAGCAAAATCATTTGTTTCGCATGGATTTGAAGCTAAGCCTTCTACTTCGCATTGATTTGAAGCTAATTCATTTGTTTAGCATAGAACTGAAGCTACCTCGTTTGTTCCTCCTGCTTTTGAAGCTATATCACTTATATCGCAAGTATTTGAAGCTAAATCATATGTGTCGCATGGATTTGAAGCTGAACCTTCTACATCGAATTGATTTGAAGCTAAATCTTGTGTATCGCATGGATTTGAAGCTAAACCTTCTACATTGCATTGATTTGAAGCTAAATCATGTGTTTCGCATGGATTTGAAGCTAACTCGTTCGTTTCGCCTCCAGTTGAATCTACATCACTTATATCGCAAGTATTTGAAGCTAAATCATATGTGTCGCATGGATTTGAAGCTGAACCTACTACATCGCATGATTTAAAGCAAAATCTTGTGTATCGCATGGATTTGAAGCTAAACCTTCTACATCGCATTAATTTGAAGCTAAATCATGTGTTAAGAATGGATTTGAAGCTAACTCGTTTGTCTCGCATGCAGTTGTAGCTTAATAATTTATATCACAAGCATTTGTAGCTTATCCATTTGTTTCGCATGGATTTGAAGCTAAGCCTTCTACTTCGCATTGATTTGAAGCTAAATCATTTGTTTCGCGTGGAATTGAAGCTACCTCGTTTGTTCCTCCTGCTTTTGAAGCTATATCACTTATATCGCAAGTATTTGAAGCTAAATCATATGTGTCGCATGGATTTGAAGCTGAACCTTCTACATCGCATTGATTTGAAGCTAAATCTTGTAAATCGCATGGATTTGAAGCTAAACTGTCTACATCGCATTGATTTTAAGCTAAATCATGTGTTTCGCGTGGATTTGAAGGTAACTCGTTTGTTTCGCATGCAGTTGGAGCTATACCACCCATATCCCAAGTGTTTGAAGCTCAATCATTTGTTTCGCATGGTTTTGAAGCTAAACCTTCTACATCGCATTGATTTTAAGCTAAATCATGTGTTTCGCATGGATTTGAAGCTAACTCGTTTGTTTCGCATGCAGTTGTAGCTAAATAATGTATATCAGAAGTATTTGTAGCTAAACCATTTGTTTCGCATGGATTTGAAGCTAAGCCCTCTACTTCGCATTGATTTGAAGCTAAATCATTTGTTTCGCATGGAACTGAAGCTACCTCGTTTGTTCCTCCAGATTTTGAAGCTATATCACTTATATCGCAAGTATTTGAAGCTAAATCATGTGCGTCGCATGGATTTGAAGCTGAACTTTCTACATCGCATTGATTTGAAGCTAAATCTTGTGTATCGCCTGGATTTGAAGCTAAACCCTCTACATCGCATTGATTTGCAACTAAATCATGTGTTTCGCATGGATCTGAATCTAACTCGATTGTTTCGACTGCATTTGATGCTATATCACTTATATTCGCAAGCATTTGATGCTAAATCATTCGTTTCGCATGGATTTGAAGCTAAGCCTTTTACTTCGCATTGATTTGAAGTTAAATCATGTGTTTCCCTTGGATTTGAAGCTGAATCGTTTTTTTCGCATGCAGATGAATCTATATCATTTATATCGCAAGTATCTGAAGTTAAACCATTTGTTTCTCATGGATTTGAAGCTAAACCTTCTACATCCCATGGATTTGAAGCTAAATCATGTGTTTGGCATGGATTTGAAGCTAAACCTTATACATCGCATTGATTTGCATCTGAATAATGTGTTTCGCATGGATTTGAAGCTAACTCGATTGTGTCGCATGCAGTTTAAGCTAAATCATGTATATCACAAGTATTTGAATCTAAACCATTTGATTCGCATGGGATTTGATGCTAAGCCTTCTACTTCGTACTGATTTGATGCTGAATCATGTCTTTCGCATGGATTTGAAGCTAACTCGTTTGTTTCGCATGCAGTTGTAGCTAAACAATGTATATCACAAGTATTAGTAGCTAAACCATTTGTTTGCATGGATTTGAAGCTAAGCCTTCTACTTCGCATTGATTTGAAGCTAAATCATTTGTTTCGCATGGATTTGGAGCTAAACCTTCTAAATCGCATTGATTTAAACCTAAATCATGTGTTTCGCATGTATTTGAAGCTAACTCGTTTGTTTCGCATGCAGTTGTAGCTAAATAATGTATATCACAAGTATTTGTAGCTAAATCATTTGTTTCGCATGGATTTGAAGCTAAGCCTTCTACTTCGCATTGATTTGAAGCTAAATCATTTGTTTAGCATAGAACTGAAGCTACCTCGTTTGTTCCTCCTGCTTTTGAAGCTATATCACTTATATCGCAAGTATTTGAAGCTAAATCATATGTGTCGCATGGATTTGAAGCTGAACCTTCTACATCGAATTGATTTGAAGCTAACTCTTGTGTATCGCATGGATTTGAAGCTAAACCTTCTACATTGCATTGATTTGAAGCTAAATCATGTGTTTCGCATGGATTTGAAGCTAACTCGTTCGTTTGGCCTGCAGTTGAATCTACATCACTTATATCGCAAGTATTTGAAGCTAAATCATGTGTATCGCGTGGATTTTGAAGCTAACTCGTTTGATTAGTCTGCATTTGAAGCTATATCACTTATACGCCAAGTGTTTGAAGCTAAATCATTTGTTTCGCATGGATTTGGAGCTAAACCTTCTACATCGCATTGATTTGCAGCTAAATCATGTGTTTCGCTTGGATTTGAAGATAACTCGTTCGTTGCGCATACAGTTAAATCTAAATAACGTATATCACAAGTATTTGAAGCTAAACCATTTGTTTCGCATGGATTTGAAGCTAAGCCTTCTCCTTCGCATTAATTGGAAGCTAAATCACGTGTTTTGCATGGATTTGAAGCTGAACCTTCTACATCGCATTGATTTGCAAATGAATCATGTGTTTCGCATGGCTTTGAAGCTAACTCGTTCGTTTCGCCTGTATTTGAATCTATATCACTTATATCGCAAGTATTTGAAGCTAAATCATGTATTTCGCTTGGATTTGAAGCTAAACCTTCTACATCGCATTTATTTGAACCAATTCATGTGTTTCGCGTGGATTTGAAGGTAACTCGATTGTTTCGCATGCAGTTGAAGCTATATCACATTTATGCCAAGTGTTTGAACCTCAATGATTTGTTTCGTATGGATTTGAAGCTAAACCTTCTACATCGCATTGATTTGAAGCTAACTCATGTGTTTCGCGTGGATTTGAAGGTAACTCGTTTGTTTCGCATGCAGTTGAAGCTATAACACCTATATCCCAAGTGTGTGAAGCAAAATCATTTGTTTCGCATGGATTTGAAGCTAAACCGTCTACATCGCATTGATTTTAAGCTAAATCATGTGTTTCGCATCAATCTGAAGCTAACTCGTTTGTTTCGCATGCAGTTGTAGCTAAATAATGTATATCACAAGTATTTGTAGCTAAATCGATTGTTTCGCATGGATTTGAAGCTAAGCCTTCTACTTCGCATTGATTTGAAGCTAAATCGTTTGTTTCGCATAGAACTGAAGCTACCTCGTTTGTTCCTTCTGCTTTTGAAACTATATCACTTATATCGCAAGTATTTGAAGCTAAATCATATGTGTCGCATGGATTTGAAGCTGAACCTACTACATCGCATGATTTAAAGCAAAATCTTGTGTATCGCATGGATTTGAAGCTAAACCTTCTACATCGCATTGATTTGAAGCTAAATCTTGTGTATCGCATGGATTTGAAGCTAAATCATGTGTTTCGCATGGATTTGAAGCTAACTCGTTCGTTTGGCCTGCAGTTGAATCTACAACACTTATATCGCAAGTATTTGAAGCTAAATCGTGTGTATCGCGTGGATTTTGAAGCTAACTCGTTGAAGCTATATCACTTATACGCCAAGTGTTTGAATCTAAATCATTTGTTTCGCATGGATTTGGAGCTAAACCTTCTACATCGCATTGATTTGCAGCTAAATCATGTGTTTCGCTTGGATTTGAAGCTAACTCGTTCGTTGCGCATACAGTTAAATCTAAATAACGTATATCACAAGTTTTTGAAGCTAAACCATTTGTTTCGCATGGATTTGAAGCTAAGCCTTCTCCTTCGCATTAATTGGAAGCTAAATCACGTGTTTTGCATGGATTTGAAGCTGAACCTTCTACATCGCATTGATTTGCAAATGAATCATGTGTTTCGCATGGCTTTGAAGCTAACGCGTTCGTTTCGCCTGTATTTGAATCTATATCACTTATATCGCAAGTATTTGAAGATAAATCATGTATTTCGCTTGGATTTGAAGCTAAACCTTCTACATCGCATTTATTTGAACCAATTCATGTGTTTCGCGTGGATTTGAAGGTAACTCGATTGTTTCGCATGCAGTTGAAGCTATAACACCTATATCCCAAGTGTGTGAAGCAAAATCATTTGTTTCGCATGGATTTGAAGCTAAACCGCCTACATCGCATTGATTTTAAGCTAAATCATGTGTTTCGCATCAATCTGAAGCTAACTCGTTTGTTTCGCATGCAGTTGTAGCTAAATAATGTATATCACAAGTATTTGTAGCTAAACCATTTGTTTCACATGGATTTGAAGCTAAGACTTCTACTCCGCATTGATTTGAAGCTAAATCATTTGTTTCGCATGGATTTGAAGCTAAACCCTCCACATCGCATTGATTTGCAACTAAATCATGTGTTTCGCATGGATCTGAAGCTAACTCGTTTGTTTCGCATGCAGTTGTAGCTAAATAATGTATATCACAAGTATTTGTAGCGAAATCATTTGTTTCGCATGGATTTGAAGCTAAGCCTTCTACTTCGCATTGATTTGAAGCTAAATCATTTGTTTCGCATAGAACTGAAGCTACCTCGTTTGTTCCTCCTGCTTTTGAAGCTATATCACTTATATCGTAAGTATTTGAAGCTAAATCACATGTGTCGCATGGATTTGAAGCTAAACCTTCTACATCGCATTGATTTGAAGCTAACTCATGTGTTTCGCGTGGATTTGAAGGTAACTCGTTTGTTTCGCATGCAGTTGGAGCTATACCACCCATATCCCAAGTGTTTGAAGCTCAATCATTTGTTTCGCATGGTGTTGAAGCAAAACCTTCTACATCGCATTGATTTTAAGCTAAATCATGTGTTTCGCATGGATTTGAAGCTAACTCGTTTGTTTCGCATGCAGTTGTAGCTAAATAATGTATATCAGAAGTATTTGTAGCTAAATCATTTGTTTCGCATGGATTTGAAGCTAAGACTTCTACTCCGCATTGATTTGAAGCTAAATCATTTGTTTCGCATGGATTTGAAGCTAAACCTTCTACATCGCATTGATTTGAAGCTAAATCATGTGTATCCCATGTATTTGAAGCTAACTCGTTTGTTTCGCATGCAGTTGTAGCTAAATAATGTATATCACAAGTATTTGTAGCTATACCATTTGTTTCGAATGGATTTGAAGCTAAGCCCTCTACTTCGCATTGATTTGAAGCTAAATCATTTGTTTCGTATGGAATTGAAGCTACCTCGTTTGTTCCTCCAGATTTTGAAGCTATATCACTTAAAGCGCAAGTATTTGAAGCTAAATCATGTGCGTCGCATGGATTTGAAGCTGAACTTTCTACATCGCATTGATTTGAAGCTAAATCTTGTGTATCGCCTGGATTTGAAGCTAAACCCTCTACATCGCATTGATTTGCAACTAAATCATGTGTTTCGCATGGATCTGAATCTAACTCGTTTGTTTCGCCTGCATTTGATGCTATATCACTTATATTCGCAAGCATTTGATGCTAAATCATTCGTTTCTCATGGATTTGAAGCTAAGCCTTTTACTTCGCATTGATTTGAAGTTAAATCATGTGTTTCCCTTGGATTTGAAGCTGAATCGTTTTTTTCGCATGCAGATGAATCTATATCATTTATATCGCAAGTATCTGAAGTTAAATCATTTGTGTCTCATGGATTTGAAGCTAAACCTTCTACATCCCATGGATTTGAAGCTAAATCATGTGTTTGGCATGGATTTGAAGCTAAACCTTATACATCGCATTGATTTGCATCTGAATCATGTGTTTCGCATGGATTTGAAGCTAACTCGATTGTGTCGCATGCAGTTTAAGCTAAATCATGTATATCACAAGTATTTGAATCTAAACCATTTGATTCGCATGGGATTTGATGCTAAGCCTTCTACTTCACACTGATTTGATGCTGAATCATGTCTTTCGCATGGATTTGAAGCTAACTCGTTTGTTTCGCATGCAGTTGTAGCTAAACAATGTATATCACAAGTATTAGTAGCTGAATCATTTGTTTCGCATGGATTTGAAGCTAAGCCTTCTACTTCGCATTGATTTGAAGCTTAATCATTTGTTTCGCATGGATTTGAAGCAAAACCTTCTACATCGCATTGATTTTAAGCTAAATCATTTGTTTCGCATGGATTTGGAGCTAAACCTTCTACATCGCATTGATTTAAACCTAAATCATGTGTTTCGCATGTATTTGAAGCTAACTCGTTTGTTTCGCATGCAGTTGTAGCTAAATAATGTATATCACAAGTATTTGTAGCTATACCATTTGTTTCGCATGGATTTGAAGCTAAGCCCTCTACTTCGCATTGATTTGAAGCTAAATCATTTGTTTCGCATGGAATTGATGCTACCTCGTTTGTTCCTCCTGCTTTTGAAGCTATATCACTTATATCGCAAGTATTTGAAGCTAAATCATACGTGTCGCATGGATTTGAAGCTGAACCTACTACATCGCATGATTTAAATCAAAATCTTGTGTATCGCATGGATTTGAAGATAAACCCACTACATCGCATTGATTTGCAACTAAATCATGTGTTTCGCATATACTTGAATCTAACTCGTTTGTTTTGCATGCAGCTGAAGCTATATCACCTATATCCGAAGTGTTTGAAGCTCAATCGTTTGTTCCGCATGGATTTGAAGCTAAACCTTCTACATCGCATTGATTTGAATCTAAATCATGTGTATCGCATGGATTTTGAAGCCAAGTCGTCTGCATTTGAAGCTATATCACTTATATCCCAAGTGGTTGAAGCTAAATCATTCGTTTCGCGTGGATTTGAAAGTAAACATACTACATCGCATTGATTTGAAGCTAAATCATGTGTTTGGCTTGGATTTGAAACTAAATCTTGTACATCGCATTGATTTGAAGCTAAATCATGTGTTTCGCTTGGATTTGAAGCTAACTCTTTTGTTTCGCCTGCATTTGATGCTATATCACTTATATTGCAAGTAATTGAAGCTAAATCATTTGTTTCGCGCGGATTTGAAGCTAAACCTTCCACATCGCATTGATTTGAAACTAAATCTTTTGTTTCTCTTGTATTTGAAGCGAAACCTTCTACCTCGCATTGATTTGAAGATAAATCATGTGTTTTGCATGGGTCTGAAGCTAACTCGTTTGTTTCGCCTGCATTTGAAGCTATATCACTTATATTCGCAAGTATTTGAAGCTAAATGTTTCGTTTCGCATGGAGTTGAAGCTAAGCCTTCTACATCGCATTGATTTTAAGCTAAATCATTTGTTTCGCATGGATTTGGAGCTAAACCTTCTACATCGCATTGATTTAAACCTAAATCATGTGTTTCGCATGTATTTGAAGCTAACTCGTTTGTTTCGCATGCAGTTGTAGCTAAACAATGTATATCACAAGTATTAGTAGCTGAATCATTTGTTTCGCATGGATTTGAAGCTAAGACTTCTACATCGCATTGATTGGAAGCTAAATCATATGTTCTACATGGATTTGAAGCTAACTCGTTTGTTTCGCCTGCATTTGAAGCTCTTTCATTTATACTGCAAGTATTTAAAGCTAAATCATTAGTTTCGCATGGATTTGAGGCTAAGCCTTCTAATTCGCACTGTTTTGAAGCTAAATAATGTATTTCGCGTGGATTAGAAGCTAACTCGTCTGTTTCGCATGCAGTTGAAGCTATATCACTCATATCGTAAGTACTTGATGCTAAATCATTTGTTTCGCATTGATTTGAAGACATCCTGCTACTTCGCGTTGATTTGAAGCTAAACCATTTATTTCGCATGGATTTGAAGCTAAGACTTCTACATCGCATTGATTGGAAGCTAAATCATATGTTCTACATGGATTTGAAGCTAACTCGTTTGTTTCGCCTGCATTTGAAGCTCTTTCATTTATACTGCAAGTATTTAAAGCTAAATCATTAGTTTCGCATGGATTTGAGGCTAAGCCTTCTAATTCGCACTGTTTTGAAGCTAAATAATGTATTTCGCGTGGATTAGAAGCTAACTCGTCTGTTTCGCATGCAGTTGAAGCTATATCACTCATATCGTAAGTACTTGATGCTAAATCATTTATTTCGCATTGATTTGAAGACATCCTGCTACTTCGCATTGATTTGAAGATAATTCATGTGTCTCGCATGGATTTGAAACTTACTCATTTGTTTCGCCTGCATTGAAGCTATATCACTTATATCGCAAGTATTTGATGCTAAATCATTTGTTTCGCATGGATTTGAAGCTAAGCCTACTACTTCGCACTGATTTGAATCCAATTCATTTGTGTCGCATAGATTTGAAACTAAGTCTTCTACTTCGCATTAATATGAAGTTAAATCATGTGTTTAGCATGGATTTGAAGACATATCACTTATATTCGCAAGTATTTGAAGCTAAACCGTTCGTATCGAATGGATCTGAAGCTAAGCCTTCTACTTCGCATGAATTTGAAGCTAAATCATGTGTTTGGCCTGGATTTGAAGCGAACTCGTTTGTTTCGCATGCAGTTGAAGCTATATCACTTATATTCGCAAGTATTTGATGCTAAATCTTTCGTTTTGCATGAACTTGAATCTAAGCCTTATACTTCGAACTGATTTGAAGCTAAATAATGTGTTTCGCACGGATTTGTATCTAACTCGTTTGTTTCTTATGTATTTGAATCTAAGGCTTCTACTTCGCATTGATTTGAAGATAATTCATGTGTCTCGCATGGATTTGAAACTTACTCATTTGTTTCGCCTGCATTGAAGCTATATCACTTATATCGCAAGTATTTGATGCTAAATCATTTGTATCGCATGGATTTGAAGCTAAGCCTACTACTTCGCACTGATTTGAATCCAATTCATTTGTGTCGCATAGATTTGAAACTAAGTCTTCTACTTCGCATTAATATGAAGTTAAATCATGTATTTAGCATGGATTTGAAGACATATCACTTATATTCGCAAGTATTTGAAGCTAAACCGCTCTTATCTAATGGATCTGAAGCTAAGCCTTCTACTTCGCATGAATTTGAAGCTAAATCATGTGTTTGGCCTGGATTTGAAGCGAACTCGTTTGTTTCGCATGCAGTTGAAGGTAAATCACGTATATCACAAGCATTTGAAGCTAAACCATTTGTTTCGCATGGGTTTGAAGAAAAGCCTTCAACTTCGCATTGATTTGAAGCTAAACCATGTGTTCGCATGAATATTAAGCTAAACCATGTGTTTCGCATGAAATTGAAGCTAACTCGGTTATTTCGCCTGCATTTGATGCTATATCACTTATATCGGAATTATCTGAAGATAAATCAATTGTTTCTCATGTAATTGAAGCTTAGCCTTCTATTTCGCATTGATTTGAAGCTAAATAATATCATTCGCATTGATTTGAATTTAACTCGTTTGTATCGAATGCAGTTGAAGCTATATCATTTATATTCGCCAGTATTTGATCCAAAATCATTCGTTTCGCATGGATTTGAAGCCAAACCTTCTACTTCGCATTGATTTGGATCTAAACCATCTGTTTCGCATGGATTTGAAGCTAACTCGTTTGTTTCGCATGCAGTTGAAGCTATATCACTTATATTCGCAAGTATTTGAAGCTAAATCATATGTGTCGCATGGATTTGAAGCTCAACCTTCTACATCGCATTGATTTGAAGCTAAGTTTTGTGTATCGCATGGATTTGAAGCTAAACCTTCTACATCGCATTGATTTGCAGCTAAATTATGTGTTTCGCATGGATTTGAAGCTAACTCGTTTGTTTCGCCTGCAGTTGAATCTACATCACTTATATCGCAAGTATTTGTAGCTAAATCATGTGTATCGCGTGGATTTTGAAGCTAACTCGTTTGTTTCGCATGCAGTTGAAGCTAAATCATGTATATGACAAGTATTTGAAGCTAAACCATTTGTTTCGCATGTATGTGAAGCTAAATCATGTGTTTACCATGACAATGAACCTAAATTATGTGTTGCCCATGGATTTGAAGCTTAATCATGTGTTTTGCATGGATTTGAAGCTAAGTCTTCTACTTCGCATTGATTTGAAGCTAAATCGTGTGTCGCATGGATTTGAAGCTAACTCGTTTGTTTCTCATGCAGTTGAAGCTGATTCATGTATATCACAAGTATTTTAAGCCAAACTATTTGTTTCGCATGGATTTGAAGCTAAGCCTTCTACTTTGCATTGATTTGAAGCTAAATCATTTGTTTCACATGGAATTGAAGCTACCTCGTTTGTTCCTCCAGCTCTTGAAGCTATATCACTTATATCGCAAGTATTTGAAGCTAAATCATATGTGTTGCATGGATTTGAAGATGAACCTTCTACATCGCATTGATTTGAGGCTAAATCTTGCGTATCGCATGGATTTGAAGCTAAACCTTCTTTATCGCATTGATTTGCAGCTTAATCGTGTGTTTCGCGTGGATTTGAAGGAAACTCGTTTGTTTCGCATGCAGTTGAAGCTAAATCATGTCTTTCACAAGTATTTGAAGATGAACCATTTGAATCGCATGGCTTTGAACCTGAGCCTTCTACTTCGCACTGATTTGCACCTCAATAATGTGTTTCGCATGGATTTGAAGCTAAACCTTCTACATCCCTTGGATATGAAGCTAAATCATGTGTTTGGCATGGATTTGAAGCTAAACCTTCTACATCGCATTGATTTGCAGCTGAACCATGTGTTTCGCATGGATTTGAAGCTCAGCCTTCTACATCGCATTGATTTGAAGCTAAATTATGTGTTTCGCTTGGATTTGAATGTAACTCATTTGTTTCGCATGCAGTTGAAGTTATATCACCTATATCCCAAGTGTAGGAAGCTCAATCATTTGTTTTGCATGGATTTGAAGCTAAACCTGCTCCTCCGCATTGATTTGAACCTAAGTTATGTGTTTCGCGTCGATTTGAGGGTAACTCGTTGTTTCGCATGCAGTTGAAACTAAATCATGCATTTCACAAGTATTTGAAACCGAACCATTATATTCGCATGGATTTAAAGCTAAGCCTTCTACTACGCACTGATTTGAAGTTAAATCATGTGTTTCGCGTGGATTTGGAGCCAACTCGTTCGTTTCGCCTGTATTTGAATCTATATCACTTATATCGCAACTATTTGAAGCTAAATCATGTGTTTCGCTTGGATTTGAAGCTAAACCTTCTACATCGCATTCATTTGAACCAATTCATGTGTTTCGCGTGGATTTGAAGGTAACTCGATTGTTTCGCATGCACTTGAAGCTATATCACCTTTATCCCAAGTGTTTGAAGCTCAATCGTTTGTTTCACATGGATTTGAAGCTAAACCTTCTACATCGCATTGATTTGAAGCTAACTCATTTGTTTCGCATAGAACTGAAGCTAAACCTTCTACATCGCATTGATTTGCAGCTAAATCATGTGTTTCGCACGGATTTGAAGCTAACTGGTTCGTTGCGCATACAGTTAAATCTCAATAACGTATATCACAAGTATTTCAAGCTAAACCATTTGTTTCGCATGGATTTGAAGCTAAGCCTTCTACTTCGCATTAATTGGAAGCTAAATCACGTGTTTTGCATGGATTTGAAGCTGAACCTTCTACATCGCATTGATTTGCAAATGAATTCTGTGTTTCGCATGGATTTGAAGCTAACTCGTTCGTTTCGACTCTATTTGAATCTATATCACTTATATCGCAAGTATTTGAAGCTAAATCATGTGTTTCGCTTGGATTTGCAGCTAAACCTTCTACATCGCATTCATTTGAACCAATTCATGTGTTTCGCGTGGATTTGAAGGTAACTCGTTTGTTTCGCATGCAGTTGAAGCTATATCACCTTTATCCCAAGTGTTTGAAGCTCAATCATTTGTTTCGTATGGATTTGAAGCTAAACCTTCTACACCGCATTGATTTTAAGCTAAATCATGTGTTTCGCATGGATTTGAAGCTAACTCGTTTGTTTCGCATGCAGTTGTAGCTAAATAGTGTATATCACGAGTATTTGTAGCTAAATCATTTGTTTCGCATGGATTTGAAGCTAAGCCTTCTACTTCCCATTAATTGGAAGCTAAATCACGAGTTTTGCATGGATTTGAAGCTGAACCTTCTACATCGCATTGATTTGAACATGAATCATGTGTTTCGCATGGATTTGAAGCTAACTCGTTCGTTTCGCCTGTATTTGAATCTATATTACTTATATCGCAACTATTTGAAGCTAAATCATGTGTTTCGCTTGGACTCGAAGATAACTCGCTTGTGTCGCATGCATTTGAAGCTCTACCATTTATACTGCAAGTATTTGAAGCTAAATCATTCGCTTCGCATGGATTTGAATGTAACTCGTTTGTTTCGCACGCAGTTGAAGCTATACCACCTATATCCCAAGTGTTTGAAGCTCAATCATTTGTTTCGCTTGGATTTGAAGGTAAACCTACATCGCATTGATTTGAAGCTAAATCATGTGTTTCGCATGGATTTGAAGCTAACTCGTTTGTTTCGCATGCAGTTGTAGCTAAATAATGTATATCACAAGTATTTGTAGCTAAACCAGTTGTTTCGCATGGATTTGAAGCTAAATCATTTGTTTCGCATAGAATTGAAGCTACCTCGTTTGTTCCTCCTGTTTTTGAAGCTATATCACTTATATCACAAGTATTTGTAGCTAAACCATTTGTTTCGCATGGATTTGAAACCAAGCCTTCTACTTCGCATTGATTTGAAGCTAAATCATTTGTTTGGCATGGATTTGAAGCTAAACCCTCTACATCGCATTAATTGGAAGCTAAATCACGTGTTTTGCATGGATTTGAAGCTGAACCTTCTACATCGCATTGATTTGCAAATGAATTCTGTGTTTCGCATGGATTTGAAGCTAACTCGTTCGCTTCGCCTCTATTTGAATCTATATCACTTATATCGTAAGTATTTGAAGCTAAATCATGTGTTTCGCTTGGATTTGCAGCTAAACCTTCTACATCGCATTCATTATTTTTATGAAACCAATTCATGTGTTTCGCGTGGATATGAAGGTAACTCGTTTGTTTCGCATGCAGTTGAAGCTATATCACCTTTATCCCAAGTGTTTGAAGCTCAATCATTTGTTTTGCATGGATTTGAAGCTAAACCTTCTACATCGCATTGATTTTAAGCTAAATCATGTGTTTCGCATGGATTTGAAGCTAACTCGTTTGTTTCGCATGCAGTTGTAGCTAAATAGTGTATATCACGAGTATTTGTAGCTAAATCATTTGTTTCGCATGGATTTGAAGCTAAGCCTGCTACATCGCATTCATTTGAACCAATTCATGTGTTTCGCGTGGATTTGAAGGTAACTCGATTGTTTCGCATGCACTTGAAGCTATATCACCTTTATCCCAAGTGTTTGAAGCTCAATCATTTGTTTCACATGGATTTGAAGCTACCCCTTCTACTTCGCATTGATTTGAAGCTAAATCATGTGTTTCGCATGTATTTGAAGCTAACTCATTTGTCTCTCCTGCATTTGAAGCTATATCACTTATATCGCAAGTATTTGAATGAAAATCTTTCGTTTCGCATGGATTTGAAGCTAAATCATGTGTTTCGCTTGGATTTGCAGCTAAACCTTCTACATCGCATTCATTTGAACCAATTCATGTGTTTCGCGTGGATTTGAAGGTAACTCGTTTGTTTCGCATGCAGTTGTAGCTAAATAATGAATATCGCAAGTATTTGTAGCTAAATCATTTGTTTCGCATGGATTTGAAGCTAAGCCTTGTACTTCGCACTGATTTGAAGCTAAATCATTTGTTTCGCATAGAACTGAAGCTACCTCGTTTGTCCCTCCTGCTTTTGAAGCTATATCACTTATATCGCAAGTATTTGAAGCTAAATCATATGTGTCGCATGGATTTGAAGCTGAACCTTCTACATCGCATTGATTTGAAGCTAAATCTTGTAAATCGCATGGATTTGAAGCTAAACCTTCTACATCGCATTGATTTGAAGCTAAATCATGTGTTTCGCATGGATTTGAAGCTAACTCGTTTGTTTCGCATGCAGTTGTAGCTAAATAATGTATATCACAAGTATTTGTAGCTAAATCACTTGTTTCGCATGGATTTGAAGCTAAGCCTTCTACTTTGCATTGATTTGAAGCTAAATCATTTGTTTCGCATGCAGTTGAAGCTATATCACCTTTATCCCAAGTGCTTGAAGCTCAATCATTTGTATCGCATGGGTTTGATGCTAAACCTTCTACATCGCATTGAGGTGAAGCTAAATCATGTGTTTCCCATGGATTTGAAGCTGACTCGTTTGTTTCGCATGCTGTTGAATCTAAGTCATGTGTATCACAAGTATTTGCGCCTAAACCATTTGTTTCGCATGGATTCGAAGGTAACCCTTCTACTTCGCATTGATTTGAAGCTAAATCATTTGTTTCGCATGGATTTGAATCTAACTCGTTTGTTTCGCATGCTGTTGAAACTAAATTATGTATATCACAAGTATTTGAAGCTAAACCATTTGCTTCGCATGGATTCGAAGATCAGGCCTCTACTTCGCATTGATTAGATGCTAAATCATGTGTTTCGCATGGGTTTGAAGCTATCTCGTTTGTTTCGCCTGCATTTGAAGCCATATCACTTATATTTTCAAGTATGTGCAGCTAAATCATTCGTTTTGCATGGATTTGAAGCTAAGCCATCAACTTCGCGTTGACTTGATGCTAATTCATGTGTTTCGCATGGATTTGAAGCTAACTCGTTTGTTTCGCAGGCAGTTGAAGCTGAATCATGTATAACAAAAGTATTTGAAGCTAAACTATTCGTTTCGCATGGATTCGAATATAAGCCATCCACTTCGCATTGATTTGAAGCTAAATCATGTGTTCCGCATGGATTTGAAGCTGACTCGTTTGTTTCGCATGCTGTTGAATCTAAGTCATGTATATCACAAGTATTTGCGCCTAAACAATTTGTTTCGCATGGATTCGAAGGTAACCCTTCTACTTCGCATTGATTTGAAGCTAACTCATTCGTTTCGCATGGAATTGAAGCTACCTCGTTTGTTCCTCCAGATTTTGAAACTATATCACTTATATCGCAAGCATTTGAAGCTAAACCATTTGTTTCGCATGGATTTGAAGCTAAGCCTTCTACTTGGCATTGATTTGAAGCTAAATTATGTGTTTCGCATGGATTTGAAGGTAACCCGTTGTTTCTCCTGTATTTGAAGCTGTATCATTTATATCGCAAGTATTTGAAGCTAAACCAGTAGTTTCGCATGGATTTGAAGCTAAGCCTTCTACTTGGCATTGAATTGAAGCTAAATCATGTGTTTGGCATGTATTTGAAGCTAACTCGTTCGTTTCGCCTGTATTTGAATCTATATTACTTATATCGCAACTGTTTGAAGCTAAATCATGTGTTTCGCTTGGACTCGAAGATAACTCGCTTGTGTCGCATGCATTTGAAGCTCTACCATTTATACTGCTAGTATTTGAAGCTAAATCATTCGCTTCGCATGGATTTGAATGTAACTCGTTTGTTTCGCACGCAGTTGAAGCTATACCACCTATATCCCAAGTGTTTGAAGCTCAATCATTTGTTTCGCTTGGATTTGAAGGTAAACCTTCTACATCGCATTGATTTGAAGCTAAATCATGTGTTTCGCATGGATTTGAAGCTAACTCGTTTGTTTCGCATGCAGTTGTAGCTAAATAATGTATATCACAAGTATTTGTAGCTAAATCACTTGTTTCGCATGGATTTGAAGCTAAGCCTTCTACTTCGCATTGATTTGAAGCTAAATCATTTGTTTCGCATGCAGTTGAAGCTATATCACCTTTATCCCAAGTGCTTGAAGCTCAATCATTTGTATCGCATGGGTTTGATGCTAAACCTTCTACATCGCATTGAGGTGAAGCTAAATCATGTGTTTCCCATGGATTTGAAGCTGACTCGTTTGTTTCGCATGCTGTTGAATCTAAGTCATGTATATCACAAGTATTTGCGCCTAAACCATTTGTTTCGCATGGATTCGAAGGTAACCCTTCTACTTCGCATTGATTTGAAGCTAAATCATTTGTTTCGCATGGATTTGAATCTAACTCGTTTGTTTCGCATGCTGTTGAAACTAAATTATGTATATCACAAGTATTTGAAGCTAAACCATTTGCTTCGCATGGATTCGAAGATCAGGCCTCTACTTCGCATTGATTAGATGCTAAATCATGTGTTTCGCATGGGTTTGAAGCTATCTCGTTTGTTTCGCCTGCATTTGAAGCCATATCACTTATATTTTCAAGTATGTGCAGCTAAATCATTCGTTTTGCATGGATTTGAAGCTAAGCCATCAACTTCGCGTTGACTTGATGCTAATTCATGTGTTTCGCATGGATTTGAAGCTAACTCGTTTGTTTCGCAGGCAGTTGAAGCTGAATCATGTATAACAAAAGTATTTGAAGCTAAACTATTCGTTTCGCATGGATTCGAATATAAGCCATCCACTTCGCATTGATTTGAAGCTAAATCATGTGTTCCGCATGGATTTGAAGCTGACTCGTTTGTTTCGCATGCTGTTGAATCTAAGTCATGTATATCACAAGTATTTGCGCCTAAACAATTTGTTTCGCATGGATTCGAAGGTAACCCTTCTACTTCGCATTGATTTGAAGCTAACTCATTCGTTTCGCATGGAATTGAAGCTACCTCGTTTGTTCCTCCAGATTTTGAAACTATATCACTTATATCGCAAGCATTTGAAGCTAAACCATTTGTTTCGCATGGATTTGAAGCTAAGCCTTCTACTTGGCATTGATTTGAAGCTAAATTATGTGTTTCGCATGGATTTGAAGGTAACCCGTTGTTTCTCCTGTATTTGAAGCTGTATCATTTATATCGCAAGTATTTGAAGCTAAACCAGTAGTTTCGCATGGATTTGAAGCTAAGCCTTCTACTTGGCATTGAATTGAAGCTAAATCATGTGTTTGGCATGTATTTGAAGCTAACTCGTTCGTTTCGCCTGTATTTGAATCTATATTACTTATATCGCAACTGTTTGAAGCTAAATCATGTGTTTCGCTTGGACTCGAAGATAACTCGCTTGTGTCGCATGCATTTGAAGCTCTACCATTTATACTGCTAGTATTTGAAGCTAAATCATTCGCTTCGCATGGGTTTGAATGTAACTCGTTTGTTTCGCACGCAGTTGAAGCTATACCACCTATATCCCAAGTGTTTGAAGCTCAATCATTTGTTTCGCTTGGATTTGAAGGTAAACCTTCTACATCGCATTGATTTGAAGCTAAATCATGTGTTTCGCATGGATTTGAAGCTAACTCGTTTGTTTCGCATGCAGTTGTAGCTAAATAATGTATATCACAAGTATTTGTAGCTAAACCATTTGTTTCGCATGGATTTGAAGCTAAGCCTTCTACTTCTCATTGATTGGAAGCTAAATCATTTGTTTCGCATAGAATTGAAGCTACCTCGTTTGTTCCTCCTGTTTTTGAAGCTATATCACTTATATCGCAAGTATTTGAAGCTAAATCATATGTGTCTCATGGATTTGAAGCTGAACCTACTACATCGCATGATTTAAAGCAAAATCTTGTGTATCGCATGGATTTGAAGCTAAACCTTCTACATCGCATTTATTTGAACCAATTCATGTGTTTCGCGTGGATTTGAAGCTAACTCGTTTGTCTCGCATGCAGTTGTAGCTTAATAATTTATATCACAAGTATTTGTAGCTAAATCATTTGTTTCGCATGGATTTTAAGCTAAGCCTTATACTTCGCATTGATTTGAAGCTAAATCGTTTGTTTCGCATAGAACTGAAGCTACCTAGTTTGCTCCTCCTGCTTTTGAAGCTATATCACTTATATCGCAAGTATTTGAAGCTAAATCATATGTGTCTCATGGATTTGAAGCTGAACCTACTACATCGCATGATTTAAAGCAAAATCTTGTGTATCGCATGGATTTGAAGCTAAACCTTCTACATCGCATTGATTTGAAGCTAAATCATGTGTTTCGCATGGATTTGAAGCTAACTCGTTTGTCTCGCATGCAGTTGTAGCTTAATAATTTATATCACAAGCATTTGTAGCTTTGCCATTTGTTTCGCATGGATTTGAAGCTAAGCCTTCTACTTCGCATTGATTTGAAGCTAAATCATTTGTTTCGCGTGGAATTGAAGCTACCTCGTTTGTTCCTCCTGCTTTTGAAGCTATATCACTTATATCGCAAGTATTTGCAGCTAAATCATATGTGTCGCATGGATTTGAAGCTGAACCTTCTACATCGCATTGATTTGAAGCTAAATCTTGTAAATCGCATGGATTTGAAGCTACAACCTTCTACATCGCATTGATTTGAATCTAAATCATGTGTTTCGCATGAATTTGAAGCTAACTCGATTGTTTCGCATGCAGTTGTAGCTAAATAATGTATATCACAAGTATTTGTAGCTAAACCATTTGTTTCGCATGGCTTTGAAGCTAAGCCCTCTACTTCGCATTGATTTGAAGCTAAATCATTTGTTTCGCATGGAATTGAAGCTACCTCGTTTGTTCGTCCAGATTTTGAAGCTATATCACTTATATCGCAAGTATTTGAAGCTAAATCATGTGCGTCGCATGGATTTGAAGCTGAACTTTCTACATCGCATTGATTGGAAGCTAAATCTTGTGTATCGCATGGATTTGAAGCTAAACCCTCTACATCGCATTGATTTGCAACTAAATCATGTGTTTCGCATGGATCTGAAGCTAACTCGTTTGTTTCGCCTGCATTTGAAGCTATATCACTTATATTCGCAAGCATTTGATGCTAAATCATTCGTTTCGCATGGATTTGAAGCTAAACCTTCTACATCGCATGGATTTGAAGCTAAACCTTCTACATCGCATGGATTTGAAGCTAAACCTTCTAGATCGCATTGATTTGTAGCTAAATCACGTGTTTCGCATGGATTACAAGCTAAGCCTTCTACTTCGCATTAATAGGAAGCTAAAGCACGTGATTCGCTTGGATTTGAAGCTAAACCTTCTACATCGCATTCATTTGAAGCTGAAACATGTGTTTCGCGAGGATTTGAAGGTAACTCGTTTGTTTCGCATGCAGTTGTAGCTAAATAATGTATATCACAAGTATTTGTAGCTAAATAATTTGTTTCGCATGGATTTGAAGCTAAGCCTTCTACTTCGCATTGATTTGAAGCTAAATCATTTGTTTCGCATAGAACTGAAGCTACCTCGTTTGTTCCTCCTGCTTTTGAAGCTATATCACTTATATCGCAAGTATTTGAAGCTAAATCATATGTGTCGCATGGATTTGAAGCTAACTCATGTATTTCGCGTGGATTTGAAGGTAACTCGTTTGTTTCGCATGCAGTTGGAGCTATACCACCTATATCCCAAGTGTTTTAAGCTCAATCATTTGTTTCGCATGGAATTGAAGCTACCTCGTTTGTTCCTCCTGCTTTTGAAGCTATATCACTTATACCGCAAGTATTTGAAGTTAAATCATATGTGTTTTGCATGGATTTGAAGCTAACTCGTTTGTTTCGCATTCAGTTGAAGCTAAATCATGTCTTTCACAAGTATTTGAAGATGAACCATTTGAATCGCATTGATTTAAACATGAGCCTACTACTTCGCACTGATTTGCAGCTAAATCACGTGTTTCGCATGGATTTGAAGCTAAACCTTCTACATCCCGTGGATTTGAAGCTAAATCGTGTGTTTCGAATGGATTTGAAACTAAACCTTCTACATCGCATTTATTTGCAGCTGAATCATGTGTTTCGCATGGATTTGAAACTAACTCGTTTGTTTCGCATGCAGTTGTAGCTAAATAATGTATATCACAAGTATTTGTAGCTAAATCATTTGTATCGCATGGATTTGAAGCTAAGCCTTCTACTTCGCATTGATTTGAAGCTTAATCATTTGTTTCGCATAGAACTGAAGCTACATCGTTTGTTCCGCCTGCTTTTGAAGCTATATCACTTATATCGTAAGTATTTGAAGCTAAATCATATGTGTCGCATGGATTTGAAGCTAAACCTTCTACATCGCATTGATTTGAAGCTAACTCATGTGTTTCGCGTGGATTTGAAGGTAACTCGTTTGTTTCGCATGCAGTTGGAGCTATACCACCTATATCCCAAGTGTTTGAAGCTCAATCATTTGTTTCGCATGGTTTTGAAGCTAAACCTTCTACATCGCATTGATTTTAAGCTAAATCATGTGTTTCGCATGGATTTGAAGCTAACTCGTTTGTTTCGCATGCAGTTGTAGCTAAATAATGTATATCACAAGTATTTGTAGCTAAATCATTTGTTCCGCATGGATTTGAAGCTAAGACTTCTACTCCGCATTGATTTGAAGCTAAATCATTTGTTTCGCATGGATTTGAAGCTAAACCTTCTACATCGCATTGATTTGAAGCTAAATCATGTGTATCCCATGTATTTGAAGCTAACTCGTTTGTTTCGCATGCAGTTGTAGCTAAATAATGTATATCACAAGTATTTGTAGCTAAACCATTTGTTTCGCATGGATTTGAAGCTGAACCTTCTACATCGCATTGATTTGCAAATGAATCATGTGTTTCGCGTGGATTTGAAGCTAACTCGTTCGTTTCGCCTGAATTTGAATCTATATCACTTATATCGCAACTATTTGAAACTAAATCATGTGTTTCGCTTGGATTTGAAGCTAAACCTTTTACATCGCATTGATTTGACGCTAACTCATGTGTTTTGCGTGGATTTGACGGTAACTCGTTTGTTTCGCATGCAGTTGGAGCTATACCACCTATATCCCAAGTGTTTGAAGCTCAATCATTTGTTTCGCATGGATTTGAAGCTAAACCTTCTACATCGCATTGATTTTAAGCTAAATCATGTGTTTCGCATGGATTTGAAGCTAACTCGTTTGTTTCGCATGCAGTTGTAGCTAAATAGTGTATATCACGAGTATTTGTAGCTAAATCATTTGTTTCGCATGGATTTGAAGCTAAGCCTTCTACTTCCCATTAATTGGAAGCTAAATCACGAGTTTTGCATGGATTTGAAGCTGAACCTTCTACATCGCATTGATTTGCACATGAATCATGTGTTTCGCATGGATTTGAAGCTAACTCGTTCGTTTCGCCTGTATTTGAATCTATATTACTTATATCGCAACTATTTGAAGCTAAATCATGTGTTTCGCTTGGACTCGAAGATAACTCGCTTGTGTCGCATGCATTTGAAGCTCTACCATTTATACTGCAAGTATTTGAAGCTAAATCATTCGCTTCGCATGGATTTGAATGTAACTCGTTTGTTTCGCACGCAGTTGAAGCTATACCACCTATATCCCAAGTGTTTGAAGCTCAATCATTTGTTTCGCTTGGATTTGAAGGTAAACCTACATCGCATTGATTTGAAGCTAAATCATGTGTTTCGCATGGATTTGAAGCTAACTCGTTTGTTTCGCATGCAGTTGTAGCTAAATAATGTATATCACAAGTATTTGTAGCTAAACCAGTTGTTTCGCATGGATTTGAAGCTAAATCATTTGTTTCGCATAGAATTGAAGCTACCTCGTTTGTTCCTCCTGTTTTTGAAGCTATATCACTTATATCACAAGTATTTGTAGCTAAACCATTTGTTTCGCATGGATTTGAAACCAAGCCTTCTACTTCGCATTGATTTGAAGCTAAATCATTTGTTTGGCATGGATTTGAAGCTAAACCCTCTACATCGCATTAATTGGAAGCTAAATCACGTGTTTTGCATGGATTTGAAGCTGAACCTTCTACATCGCATTGATTTGCAAATGAATTCTGTGTTTCGCATGGATTTGAAGCTAACTCGTTCGCTTCGCCTCTATTTGAATCTATATCACTTATATCGTAAGTATTTGAAGCTAAATCATGTGTTTCGCTTGGATTTGCAGCTAAACCTTCTACATCGCATTCATTTGAACCAATTCATGTGTTTCGCGTGGATATGAAGGTAACTCGTTTGTTTCGCATGCAGTTGAAGCTATATCACCTTTATCCCAAGTGTTTGAAGCTCAATCATTTGTTTCGCATGGATTTGAAGCTAAACCTTCTACATCGCATTGATTTTAAGCTAAATCATGTGTTTCGCATTTATTTGAAGCTAACTCGTTTGTTTCGCATGCAGTTGTAGCTAAATAGTGTATATCACGAGTATTTGTAGCTAAATCATTTGTTTCGCATGGATTTGAAGCTAAGCCTGCTACATCGCATTCATTTGAACCAATTCATGTGTTTCGCGTGGATTTGAAGGTAACTCGATTGTTTCGCATGCACTTGAAGCTATATCACCTTTATCCCAAGTGTTTGAAGCTCAATCATTTGTTTCACATGGATTTGAAGCTACCCCTTCTACTTCGCATTGATTTGAAGCTAAATCATGTGTTTCGCATGTATTTGAAGCTAACTCATTTGTCTCTCCTGCATTTGAAGCTATATCACTTATATCGCAAGTATTTGAATGAAAATCTTTCGTTTCGCATGGATTTGAAGCTAAATCATGTGTTTCGCTTGGATTTGCAGCTAAACCTTCTACATCGCATTCATTTGAACCAATTCATGTGTTTCGCGTGGATTTGAAGGTAACTCGTTTGTTTCGCATGCAGTTGTAGCTAAATAATGAATATCGCAAGTATTTGTAGCTAAATCATTTGTTTCGCATGGATTTGAAGCTAAGCCTTGTACTTCGCACTGATTTGAAGCTAAATCATTTGTTTCGCATAGAACTGAAGCTACCTCGTTTGTCCCTCCTGCTTTTGAAGCTATATCACTTATATCGCAAGTATTTGAAGCTAAATCATATGTGTCGCATGGATTTGAAGCTGAACCTTCTACATCGCATTGATTTGAAGCTAAATCTTGTAAATCGCATGGATTTGAAGCTAAACCTTCTACATCGCATTGATTTGAAGCTAAATCATGTGTTTCGCATGGATTTGAAGCTAACTCGTTTGTTTCGCATGCAGTTGTAGCTAAATAATGTATATCACAAGTATTTGTAGCTAAATCACTTGTTTCGCATGGATTTGAAGCTAAGCCTTCTACTTCGCATTGATTTGAAGCTAAATCATTTGTTTCGCATGCAGTTGAAGCTATATCACCTTTATCCCAAGTGCTTGAAGCTCAATCATTTGTATCGCATGGGTTTGATGCTAAACCTTCTACATCGCATTGAGGTGAAGCTAAATCATGTGTTTCCCATGGATTTGAAGCTGACTCGTTTGTTTCGCATGCTGTTGAATCTAAGTCATGTGTATCACAAGTATTTGCGCCTAAACCATTTGTTTCGCATGGATTCGAAGGTAACCCTTCTACTTCGCATTGATTTGAAGCTAAATCATTTGTTTCGCATGGATTTGAATCTAACTCGTTTGTTTCGCATGCTGTTGAAACTAAATTATGTATATCACAAGTATTTGAAGCTAAACCATTTGCTTCGCATGGATTCGAAGATCAGGCCTCTACTTCGCATTGATTAGATGCTAAATCATGTGTTTCGCATGGGTTTGAAGCTATCTCGTTTGTTTCGCCTGCATTTGAAGCCATATCACTTATATTTTCAAGTATGTGCAGCTAAATCATTCGTTTTGCATGGATTTGAAGCTAAGCCATCAACTTCGCGTTGACTTGATGCTAATTCATGTGTTTCGCATGGATTTGAAGCTAACTCGTTTGTTTCGCAGGCAGTTGAAGCTGAATCATGTATAACAAAAGTATTTGAAGCTAAACTATTCGTTTCGCATGGATTCGAATATAAGCCTTCCACTTCGCATTGATTTGAAGCTAAATCATGTGTTCCGCATGGATTTGAAGCTGACTCGATTGTTTCGCATGCTGTTGAATCTAAGTCATGTATATCACAAGTATTTGCGCCTAAACAATTTGTTTCGCATGGATTCGAAGGTAACCCTTCTACTTCGCATTGATTTGAAGCTAACTCATTCGTTTCGCATGGAATTGAAGCTACCTCGTTTGTTCCTCCAGATTTTGAAACTATATCACTTATATCGCAAGCATTTGAAGCTAAACCATTTGTTTCGCATGGATTTGAAGCTAAGCCTTCTACTTGGCATTGATTTGAAGCTAAATTATGTGTTTCGCATGGATTTGAAGGTAACCCGTTGTTTCTCCTGTATTTGAAGCTGTATCATTTATATCGCAAGTATTTGAAGCTAAACCAGTAGTTTCGCATGGATTTGAAGCTAAGCCTTCTACTTGGCATTGAATTGAAGCTAAATCATGTGTTTGGCATGTATTTGAAGCTAACTCGTTCGTTTCGCCTGTATTTGAATCTATATTACTTATATCGCAACTGTTTGAAGCTAAATCATGTGTTTCGCTTGGACTCGAAGATAACTCGCTTGTGTCGCATGCATTTGAAGCTCTACCATTTATACTGCTAGTATTTGAAGCTAAATCATTCGCTTCGCATGGATTTGAATGTAACTCGTTTGTTTCGCACGCAGTTGAAGCTATACCACCTATATCCCAAGTGTTTGAAGCTCAATCATTTGTTTCGCTTGGATTTGAAGGTAAACCTTCTACATCGCATTGATTTGAAGCTAAATCATGTGTTTCGCATGGATTTGAAGCTAACTCGTTTGTTTCGCATGCAGTTGTAGCTAAATAATGTATATCACAAGTATTTGTAGCTAAATCACTTGTTTCGCATGGATTTGAAGCTAAGCCTTCTACTTCGCATTGATTTGAAGCTAAATCATTTGTTTCGCATGCAGTTGAAGCTATATCACCTTTATCCCAAGTACTTGAAGCTCAATCATTTGTATCGCATGGGTTTGATGCTAAACCTTCTACATCGCATTGAGGTGAAGCTAAATCATGTGTTTCCCATGGATTTGAAGCTGACTCGTTTGTTTCGCATGCTGTTGAATCTAAGTCATGTATATCACAAGTATTTGCGCCTAAACCATTTGTTTCGCATGGATTCGAAGGTAACCCTTCTACTTCGCATTGATTTGAAGCTAAATCATTTGTTTCGCATGGATTTGAATCTAACTCGTTTGTTTCGCATGCTGTTGAAACTAAATTATGTATATCACAAGTATTTGAAGCTAAACCATTTGCTTCGCATGGATTCGAAGATCAGGCCTCTACTTCGCATTGATTAGATGCTAAATCATGTGTTTCGCATGGGTTTGAAGCTATCTCGTTTGTTTCGCCTGCATTTGAAGCCATATCACTTATATTTTCAAGTATGTGCAGCTAAATCATTCGTTTCGCATGGATTCGAATATAAGCCTTCCACTTCGCATTGATTTGAAGCTAAATCATGTGTTCCGCATGGATTTGAAGCTGACTCGTTTGTTTCGCATGCTGTTGAATCTAAGTCATGTATATCACAAGTATTTGCGCCTAAACAATTTGTTTCGCATGGATTCGAAGGTAACCCTTCTACTTCGCATTGATTTGAAGCTAACTCATTCGTTTCGCATGGAATTGAAGCTACCTCGTTTGTTCCTCCAGATTTTGAAACTATATCACTTATATCGCAAGCATTTGAAGCTAAACCATTTGTTTCGCATGGATTTGAAGCTAAGCCTTCTACTTGGCATTGATTTGAAGCTAAATTATGTGTTTCGCATGGATTTGAAGGTAACCCGTTGTTTCTCCTGTATTTGAAGCTGTATCATTTATATCGCAAGTATTTGAAGCTAAACCAGTAGTTTCGCATGGATTTGAAGCTAAGCCTTCTACTTGGCATTGAATTGAAGCTAAATCATGTGTTTGGCATGTATTTGAAGCTAACTCGTTCGTTTCGCCTGTATTTGAATCTATATTACTTATATCGCAACTGTTTGAAGCTAAATCATGTGTTTCGCTTGGACTCGAAGATAACTCGCTTGTGTCGCATGCATTTGAAGCTCTACCATTTATACTGCTAGTATTTGAAGCTAAATCATTCGCTTCGCATGGATTTGAATGTAACTCGTTTGTTTCGCACGCAGTTGAAGCTATACCACCTATATCCCAAGTGTTTGAAGCTCAATCATTTGTTTCGCTTGGATTTGAAGGTAAACCTTCTACATCGCATTGATTTGAAGCTAAATCATGTGTTTCGCATGGATTTGAAGCTAACTCGTTTGTTTCGCATGCAGTTGTAGCTAAATAATGTATATCACAAGTATTTGTAGCTAAACCATTTGTTTCGCATGGATTTGAAGCTAAGCCTTCTACTTCTCATTGATTGGAAGCTAAATCATTTGTTTCGCATAGAATTGAAGCTACCTCGTTTGTTCCTCCTGTTTTTGAAGCTATATCACTTATATCACAAGTATTTGTAGCTAAACCATTTGTTTCGCATGGATTTGAAACTAAGCCTTCTACTTCGCATTGATTTGAAGCTAAATCATTTGTTTGGCATGGATTTGAAGCTAAACCCTCTACATCGCATTAATTGGAAGCTATATCACGTGTTTTGCATGGATTTGAAGCTGAACCTTCTACATCGCATTGATTTGCAAATGAATTCTGTGTTTCGCATGGATTTGAAGCTAACTCGTTCGCTTCGCCTCTATTTGAATCTATATCACTTATATCGTAAGTATTTGAAGCTAAATCATGTGTTTCGCTTGGATTTTCAGCTAAACCTTCTACATCGCATTTATTTGAACCAATTCATGTGTTTCGCGTGGATTTGAAGGTAACTCGATTGTTTCGCATGCAGTTGAAGCTATATCACATTTATCCCAAGTGTTTGAACCTCAATTATTTGTTTCGTATGGATTTGAAGCTAAACCTTCTACATCGCATTGATTTGAAGCTAACTCATGTGTTTCGCGTGGATTTGAAGGTAACTCGTTTGTTTCGCATGCAGTTGTAGCTTAATAATTTATATCACAAGTATTTGTAGCTAAATCATTTGTTTCGCATGGATTTTAAGCTAAGCCTTCTACTTCGCATTGATTTGAAGCTAAATCGTTTGTTTCGCATAGAACTGAAGCTACCTAGTTTGCTCCTCCTGCTTTTGAAGCTATATCACTTATATCGCAAGTATTTGAAGCTAAATCATATGTGTCTCATGGATTTGAAGCTGAACCTACTACATCGCATGATTTAAAGCAAAATCTTGTGTATCGCATGGATTTGAAGCTAAACCTTCTACATCGCATTGATTTGAAGCTAAATCATGTGTTTCGCATGGATTTGAAGCTAACTCGTTTGTCTCGCATGCAGTTGTAGCTTAATAATTTATATCACAAGCATTTGTAGCTTTGCCATTTGTTTCGCATGGATTTGAAGCTAAGCCTTCTACTTCGCATTGATTTGAAGCTAAATCATTTGTTTCGCGTGGAATTGAAGCTACCTCGTTTGTTCCTCCTGCTTTTGAAGCTATATCACTTATATCGCAAGTATTTGCGCCTAAACCATTTGTTTCGCATGGATTCGAAGGTAACCCTTCTACTTCGCATTGATTTGAAGCTAAATCATTTGTTTCGCATGGATTTGAATCTAACTCGTTTGTTTCGCATGCTGTTGAAACTAAATTATGTATATCACAAGTATTTGAAGCTAAACCATTTGCTTCGCATGGATTCGAAGATCAGGCCTCTACTTCGCATTGATTAGATGCTAAATCATGTGTTTCGCATGGGTTTGAAGCTATCTCGTTTGTTTCGCCTGCATTTGAAGCCATATCACTTATATTTTCAAGTATGTGCAGCTAAATCATTCGTTTTGCATGGATTTGAAGCTAAGCCATCAACTTCGCGTTGACTTGATGCTAATTCATGTGTTTCGCATGGATTTGAAGCTAACTCGTTTGTTTCGCAGGCAGTTGAAGCTGAATCATGTATAACAAAAGTATTTGAAGCTAAACTATTCGTTTCGCATGGATTCGAATATAAGCCTTCCACTTCGCATTGATTTGAAGCTAAATCATGTGTTCCGCATGGATTTGAAGCTGACTCGATTGTTTCGCATGCTGTTGAATCTAAGTCATGTATATCACAAGTATTTGCGCCTAAACAATTTGTTTCGCATGGATTCGAAGGTAACCCTTCTACTTCGCATTGATTTGAAGCTAACTCATTCGTTTCGCATGGAATTGAAGCTACCTCGTTTGTTCCTCCAGATTTTGAAACTATATCACTTATATCGCAAGCATTTGAAGCTAAACCATTTGTTTCGCATGGATTTGAAGCTAAGCCTTCTACTTGGCATTGATTTGAAGCTAAATTATGTGTTTCGCATGGATTTGAAGGTAACCCGTTGTTTCTCCTGTATTTGAAGCTGTATCATTTATATCGCAAGTATTTGAAGCTAAACCAGTAGTTTCGCATGGATTTGAAGCTAAGCCTTCTACTTGGCATTGAATTGAAGCTAAATCATGTGTTTGGCATGTATTTGAAGCTAACTCGTTCGTTTCGCCTGTATTTGAATCTATATTACTTATATCGCAACTGTTTGAAGCTAAATCATGTGTTTCGCTTGGACTCGAAGATAACTCGCTTGTGTCGCATGCATTTGAAGCTCTACCATTTATACTGCTAGTATTTGAAGCTAAATCATTCGCTTCGCATGGATTTGAATGTAACTCGTTTGTTTCGCACGCAGTTGAAGCTATACCACCTATATCCCAAGTGTTTGAAGCTCAATCATTTGTTTCGCTTGGATTTGAAGGTAAACCTTCTACATCGCATTGATTTGAAGCTAAATCATGTGTTTCGCATGGATTTGAAGCTAACTCGTTTGTTTCGCATGCAGTTGTAGCTAAATAATGTATATCACAAGTATTTGTAGCTAAATCACTTGTTTCGCATGGATTTGAAGCTAAGCCTTCTACTTCGCATTGATTTGAAGCTAAATCATTTGTTTCGCATGCAGTTGAAGCTATATCACCTTTATCCCAAGTACTTGAAGCTCAATCATTTGTATCGCATGGGTTTGATGCTAAACCTTCTACATCGCATTGAGGTGAAGCTAAATCATGTGTTTCCCATGGATTTGAAGCTGACTCGTTTGTTTCGCATGCTGTTGAATCTAAGTCATGTATATCACAAGTATTTGCGCCTAAACCATTTGTTTCGCATGGATTCGAAGGTAACCCTTCTACTTCGCATTGATTTGAAGCTAAATCATTTGTTTCGCATGGATTTGAATCTAACTCGTTTGTTTCGCATGCTGTTGAAACTAAATTATGTATATCACAAGTATTTGAAGCTAAACCATTTGCTTCGCATGGATTCGAAGATCAGGCCTCTACTTCGCATTGATTAGATGCTAAATCATGTGTTTCGCATGGGTTTGAAGCTATCTCGTTTGTTTCGCCTGCATTTGAAGCCATATCACTTATATTTTCAAGTATGTGCAGCTAAATCATTCGTTTCGCATGGATTCGAATATAAGCCTTCCACTTCGCATTGATTTGAAGCTAAATCATGTGTTCCGCATGGATTTGAAGCTGACTCGTTTGTTTCGCATGCTGTTGAATCTAAGTCATGTATATCACAAGTATTTGCGCCTAAACAATTTGTTTCGCATGGATTCGAAGGTAACCCTTCTACTTCGCATTGATTTGAAGCTAACTCATTCGTTTCGCATGGAATTGAAGCTACCTCGTTTGTTCCTCCAGATTTTGAAACTATATCACTTATATCGCAAGCATTTGAAGCTAAACCATTTGTTTCGCATGGATTTGAAGCTAAGCCTTCTACTTGGCATTGATTTGAAGCTAAATTATGTGTTTCGCATGGATTTGAAGGTAACCCGTTGTTTCTCCTGTATTTGAAGCTGTATCATTTATATCGCAAGTATTTGAAGCTAAACCAGTAGTTTCGCATGGATTTGAAGCTAAGCCTTCTACTTGGCATTGAATTGAAGCTAAATCATGTGTTTGGCATGTATTTGAAGCTAACTCGTTCGTTTCGCCTGTATTTGAATCTATATTACTTATATCGCAACTGTTTGAAGCTAAATCATGTGTTTCGCTTGGACTCGAAGATAACTCGCTTGTGTCGCATGCATTTGAAGCTCTACCATTTATACTGCTAGTATTTGAAGCTAAATCATTCGCTTCGCATGGATTTGAATGTAACTCGTTTGTTTCGCACGCAGTTGAAGCTATACCACCTATATCCCAAGTGTTTGAAGCTCAATCATTTGTTTCGCTTGGATTTGAAGGTAAACCTTCTACATCGCATTGATTTGAAGCTAAATCATGTGTTTCGCATGGATTTGAAGCTAACTCGTTTGTTTCGCATGCAGTTGTAGCTAAATAATGTATATCACAAGTATTTGTAGCTAAACCATTTGTTTCGCATGGATTTGAAGCTAAGCCTTCTACTTCTCATTGATTGGAAGCTAAATCATTTGTTTCGCATAGAATTGAAGCTACCTCGTTTGTTCCTCCTGTTTTTGAAGCTATATCACTTATATCACAAGTATTTGTAGCTAAACCATTTGTTTCGCATGGATTTGAAACTAAGCCTTCTACTTCGCATTGATTTGAAGCTAAATCATTTGTTTGGCATGGATTTGAAGCTAAACCCTCTACATCGCATTAATTGGAAGCTATATCACGTGTTTTGCATGGATTTGAAGCTGAACCTTCTACATCGCATTGATTTGCAAATGAATTCTGTGTTTCGCATGGATTTGAAGCTAACTCGTTCGCTTCGCCTCTATTTGAATCTATATCACTTATATCGTAAGTATTTGAAGCTAAATCATGTGTTTCGCTTGGATTTTCAGCTAAACCTTCTACATCGCATTTATTTGAACCAATTCATGTGTTTCGCGTGGATTTGAAGGTAACTCGATTGTTTCGCATGCAGTTGAAGCTATATCACATTTATCCCAAGTGTTTGAACCTCAATTATTTGTTTCGTATGGATTTGAAGCTAAACCTTCTACATCGCATTGATTTGAAGCTAACTCATGTGTTTCGCGTGGATTTGAAGGTAACTCGTTTGTTTCGCATGCAGTTGTAGCTTAATAATTTATATCACAAGTATTTGTAGCTAAATCATTTGTTTCGCATGGATTTTAAGCTAAGCCTTCTACTTCGCATTGATTTGAAGCTAAATCGTTTGTTTCGCATAGAACTGAAGCTACCTAGTTTGCTCCTCCTGCTTTTGAAGCTATATCACTTATATCGCAAGTATTTGAAGCTAAATCATATGTGTCTCATGGATTTGAAGCTGAACCTACTACATCGCATGATTTAAAGCAAAATCTTGTGTATCGCATGGATTTGAAGCTAAACCTTCTACATCGCATTGATTTGAAGCTAAATCATGTGTTTCGCATGGATTTGAAGCTAACTCGTTTGTCTCGCATGCAGTTGTAGCTTAATAATTTATATCACAAGCATTTGTAGCTTTGCCATTTGTTTCGCATGGATTTGAAGCTAAGCCTTCTACTTCGCATTGATTTGAAGCTAAATCATTTGTTTCGCGTGGAATTGAAGCTACCTCGTTTGTTCCTCCTGCTTTTGAAGCTATATCACTTATATCGCAAGTATTTGCAGCTAAATCATATGTGTCGCATGGATTTGAAGCTGAACCTTCTACATCGCATTGATTTGAAGCTAAATCTTGTAAATCGCATGGATTTGAAGCTACAACCTTCTACATCGCATTGATTTGAATCTAAATCATGTGTTTCGCATGAATTTGAAGCTAACTCGATTGTTTCGCATGCAGTTGTAGCTAAATAATGTATATCACAAGTATTTGTAGCTAAACCATTTGTTTCGCATGGATTTGAAGCTAAGCCCTCTACTTCGCATTGATTTGAAGCTAAATCATTTGTTTCGCATGGAATTGAAGCTACCTCGTTTGTTCGTCCAGATTTTGAAGCTATATCACTTATATCGCAAGTATTTGAAGCTAAATCATGTGCGTCGCATGGATTTGAAGCTGAACTTTCTACATCGCATTGATTGGAAGCTAAATCTTGTGTATCGCATGGATTTGAAGCTAAACCCTCTACATCGCATTGATTTGCAACTAAATCATGTGTTTCGCATGGATCTGAAGCTAACTCGTTTGTTTCGCCTGCATTTGAAGCTATATCACTTATATTCGCAAGCATTTGATGCTAAATCATTCGTTTCGCATGGATTTGAAGCTAAACCTTCTACATCGCATGGATTTGAAGCTAAACCTTCTACATCGCATGGATTTGAAGCTAAACCTTCTAGATCGCATTGATTTGTAGCTAAATCACGTGTTTCGCATGGATTACAAGCTAAGCCTTCTACTTCGCATTAATAGGAAGCTAAAGCACGTGATTCGCTTGGATTTGAAGCTAAACCTTCTACATCGCATTCATTTGAAGCTGAAACATGTGTTTCGCGAGGATTTGAAGGTAACTCGTTTGTTTCGCATGCAGTTGTAGCTAAATAATGTATATCACAAGTATTTGTAGCTAAATAATTTGTTTCGCATGGATTTGAAGCTAAGCCTTCTACTTCGCATTGATTTGAAGCTAAATCATTTGTTTCGCATAGAACTGAAGCTACCTCGTTTGTTCCTCCTGCTTTTGAAGCTATATCACTTATATCGCAAGTATTTGAAGCTAAATCATATGTGTCGCATGGATTTGAAGCTAACTCATGTATTTCGCGTGGATTTGAAGGTAACTCGTTTGTTTCGCATGCAGTTGGAGCTATACCACCTATATCCCAAGTGTTTGAAGCTCAATCATTTGTTTCGCATGGAATTGAAGCTACCTCGTTTGTTCCTCCTGCTTTTGAAGCTATATCACTTATACCGCAAGTATTTGAAGTTAAATCATATGTGTTTTGCATGGATTTGAAGCTAACTCGTTTGTTTCGCATTCAGTTGAAGCTAAATCATGTCTTTCACAAGTATTTGAAGATGAACCATTTGAATCGCATTGATTTAAACATGAGCCTACTACTTCGCACTGATTTGCAGCTAAATCACGTGTTTCGCATGGATTTGAAGCTAAACCTTCTACATCCCGTGGATTTGAAGCTAAATCGTGTGTTTCGCATGGATTTGAAACTAAACCTTCTACATCGCATTTATTTGCAGCTGAATCATGTGTTTCGCATGGATTTGAAGCTAACTCGTTCGTTTCGCCTGTATTTAAATCTGTTTAACTTATATGGCAAGTATTTGAAGCTAAATCATGTGTTTCGCTTGGATTTGAAGCTAAACCTTCTACATCGCATTGATTTGAAGCTAAATCGTGTGTTTCGCATGGATTTGATGCAAACTCGTTTGTTTGCATACAGTTGTAGCTAAATAATGTATATCACAAGTATTTGTAGCTAAACCATTTGTTTCGCATGGATTTGAAGCTAAGCCATCTACTTCGCATTGATTTGAAGCTAAATCATTTGTTTCGCATGGAATTGAAGCTACCTCGTTTGTTCCTCCTGCTTTTGAAGCTATATCACTTATACCGCAAGTATTTGAAGTTAAATCATATGTGTTTTGCATGGATTTGAAGCTATCTCGTTTGTTTCGCCTGCAGTTGAATCTATATCACTTACATCACAAGTTTTTGAAGCATAATCATTTGTTCCGCATGGATTTGAAGCTACGCCTTCTACTTTCCATTGATTTGAAGCTAAATCATCTGTTTCGCTTGGATTTGAAGCTAACACGTTTGATTCACATGCAGTTGAAGCTAAATCATGTATTTCACAAGAATTTGAATCCGAACCATTAGATTCGCATCGATTTGAAGCTGAGCCTTCTACTTCGCACTGATTTGAAGCTAAATCATGTGTCTCGCTTGGATTTGAAGCAAAGCCTTCTACTTCGAATTGATTTGAATCTAAATCATGTATTTCGCATGGATCTGAAGCTAACTCGTTTGTTTCGCCAGCATTTGAAGCTATATCACTTATATTCGCAAGTATTTGTTGCTAAATCATTCGTTTCGCATGGGTTTGAAGCTAACCCTTTTACTTCGCATTGATTTGAAGTTAAATCATGTGTTTCCCTTGGATTTGAATCTGAATCGTTTTTTTCGCATGCAGTTGAATCTATATCATTTATATCGCAAGTATCTGAAGCTAAATCATTTGTTTCTCATGGATTTGAAGCTAAACCTTCTACATCCCATGGATTTGAAGCTAAATCATGTGTTTGGCATGGATTTGAAGCTAAACCTTCTACATCGCATTGATTTGCATCTGAATCATGTGTTTCGCGTGGATTTGGAGCTAACTCGTTTGTTTCGCATGCAGTTGAAACTAAATCATGTATATCACAAGTATTTGCAGCTAAACAATTGATTCGCATGGATTTGAAGCTAACTCGCTTGTTTCTCCTGTATTTGAAGCTGTATCATTTATATCGCAAGTATTTGAAGCTAAACCATTTGTTTCGCATGGATTTGAAGCAAAGCCTTCTACTTGGCATTGAATTGAAGCTAAATCGTGTGTTTTGCTTGGATTTGAAGCTAACTCGTTTGTTTCTCCTGTATTTGACGCTGTATCATTTATATCGCAAGTATTTGAAGCTAAACAATTTGTTTCGCATGGATTTGAAGCTAAGCCTTCTACTTCGCATTGATTGGTTCCTAAATCACGTGTTTTGTATGGATTTGAAGCTAAGCCTTCTACATCACATTGATTTGAAGCTAAACCATTTGTTTCGCATGGATTTGAAGCTAAACCTTCTACATCGCATTGATTTGCAGCTGAATCATGTGTTTCGCATCGATTTGCAGCTAACTCGTTCGTTTCGCCTGCATTTGAAACTATATCACTTATATCGCAAGTATTTGAAGCTAAACCATTTGCTTCGCATGGATTTGAAGCTAAGCCTTCTACTTGGCATTGAATTGAAGCTAAATCGTGTGTTTTGCATGGATTTGAAGCTAACTCGTTTGTTTCTCCTGTATTTGAAGCTGTATCATTTATATCGCAAGTATTTGAAGCTAAACCATTTGTTTCGCATGGATTTGAAGCTAAGCCTTCTACTTGGCATTGAATTGAAGCTAAATCGTGTGTTTTGCATGGATTTGAAGCTAACTCGTTTGTTTCTCCTGTATTTGACGCTGTATCATTTATATCGCAAGTATTTGAAGCTGAACCATTTGTTTCGCATGGATTTGAAGCTAAGCCTTCTACTTGGCATTGAATTGAAGCTAAATCGTGTGTTTTGCATGGATTTGAAGCTAACTCGTTTGTTTCTCCTGTATTTGACGCTGTATCATTTATATCGCAAGTATTTGAAGCTAAACCATTTGTTTCGCATGGATTTGAAGCTAAGCCTTCTACTTCGCACTGATTTGAAGTTAAATCATGTGTTCCGGTTGGATTTGGAGCTAACTCGTTTGTTGCGAATGCAATTGAAGCTAAATCATGTCTTTCACAAGTATTTGAAGATGAACCATTTGAATCGCATGGCTTTGTACGTGAGCCTTCTATTTCGCACTGATTTGAACCTAAATAATATGTTTCGCATGGATTTGAAGCTAAACCTTCTTCATCCCATGGATTTGTAGCTAAATCATGAGTTTGGCATGGATTTGAAGCTAAGACTTCTACATCGCATTGATTTGAAGCTAAATCATGTGTTGCGCGTGGATTTGAAGGTAACTCGTTTGTATCGCATGCAGTTGTAGCTAAATAATGAATATCGCAAGTATTTGTAGCTAAATCATTTGTTTCGCATGGATTTGAAGCTAAGCCTTGTACTTCGCACTGATTTGAAGCTAAATCATTTGTTTCGCATAGAACTGAAGCTACCTCGTTTGTCCCTCCTGCTTTTGAAGCTATATCACTTATATCGCAAGTATTTGAAGCTAAATCATATGTATCGCATGGATTTGAAGCTGAACCTTCTACATCGCATTGATTTGAAGCTAAATCTTGTAAATCGCATGGATTTGAAGCTAAACCTTCTACATCGCATTGATTTGAAGCTAAATCATGTGTTTCGCATGGATTTGAAGCTAACTCGTTTGTTTCGCATGCAGTTGTAGCTAAATAATGTATATCACAAGTATTTGTAGCTAAATCACTTGTTTCGCATGGATTTGAAGCTAAGCCTTCTACTTCGCATTGATTTGAAGCTAAATCATTTGTTTCGCATGCAGTTGAAGCTATATCACCTTTATCCCAAGTGCTTGAAGCTCAATCATTTGTATCGCATGGGTTTGATGCTAAACCTTCTACATCGCATTGAGGTGAAGCTAAATCATGTGTTTCCCATGTATTTGAAGCTAACTCGTTTGTTTCGCATGCAGTTGTAGCTAAATAATGTATATCACAAGTATTTGTAGCTAAACCATTTGTTTCTCAAGGATTTGAAGCTAAGCCCTCTACTTCGCATTGATTTGAAGCTAACTCATTTGTTTCGCATGGAATTGAAGCTACCTCGTTTGTTCCTCCAGATTTTGAAACTATATCACTTATATCGCAAGCATTTGAAGCTAAACCATTTGTTTCGCATGGATTTGAAGCTAAGCCTTCTACTTGGCATTGATTTGAATCTAAATTATGTGTTTCGCATGGATTTGAAGGTATCCCGTTGTTTCTCCTGTATTTGAAGCTGTATCATTTATATCGCAAGTATTTGAAGCTAAACCAGTAGTTTCGCATGGATTTGAAGCTAAGCCTTCTACTTGGCATTGAATTGAAGCTAAATCATGTGTTTGGCATGGATTTGAAGCTAACTCGTTCGTTTCGCCTGTATTTGAATCTATATTACTTATATCGCAACTGTTTGAAGCTAAATCATGTGTTTCGCTTGGACTCGAAGATAACTCGCTTGTGTCGCATGCATTTGAAGCTCTACCATTTATACTGCTAGTATTTGAAGCTAAATCATTCGCTTCGCATGGATTTGAATGTAACTCGTTTGTTTCGCACGCAGTTGAAGCTATACCACCTATATCCCAAGTGTTTGAAGCTCAATCATTTGTTTCGCTTGGATTTGAAGGTAAACCTTCTACATCGCATTGATTTGAAGCTAAATCATGTGTTTCGCATGGATTTGAAGCTAACTCGTTTGTTTCGCATGCAGTTGTAGCTAAATAATGTATATCACAAGTATTTGTAGCTAAACCATTTGTTTCGCATGGATTTGAAGCTAAGCCTTCTACTTCGCATTGATTGGAAGCTAAATCATTTGTTTCGCATAGAATTGAAGCTACCTCGTTTGTTCCTCCTGTTTTTGAAGCTATATCACTTATATCACAAGTATTTGTAGCTAAACCATTTGTTTCGCATGGATTTGAAACTAAGCCTTCTACTTCGCATTGATTTGAAGCTAAATCATTTGTTTGGCATGGATTTGAAGCTAAACCCTCTACATCGCATTAATTGGAAGCTAAATCACGTGTTTTGCATGGATTTGAAGCTGAACCTTCTACATCGCATTGATTTGCAAATGAATTCTGTGTTTCGCATGGATTTGAAGCTAACTCGTTCGCTTCGCCTCTATTTGAATCTATATCACTTATATCGTAAGTATTTGAAGCTAAATCATGTGTTTCGCTTGGATTTGCAGCTAAACCTTCTACATCGCATTTATTTGAACCAATTCATGTGTTTCGCGTGGATTTGAAGGTAACTCGATTGTTTCGCATGCAGTTGAAGCTATATCACATTTATCCCAAGTGTTTGAACCTCAATTATTTGTTTCGTATGGATTTGAAGCTAAACCTTCTACATCGCATTGATTTGAAGCTAAATCATGTGTTTCGCATGGATTTGAAGCTAACTCGTTTGTCTCGCATGCAGTTGTAGCTTAATAATTTATATCACAAGCATTTGTAGCTTTGCCATTTGTTTCGCATGGATTTGAAGCTAAGCCTTCTACTTCGCATTGATTTGAAGCTAAATCGTTTGTTTCGCATAGAACTGAAGCTACCTAGTTTGCTCCTCCTGCTTTTGAAGCTATATCACTTATATCGCAAGTATTTGAAGCTAAATCATATGTGTCTCATGGATTTGAAGCTGAACCTACTACATCGCATGATTTAAAGCAAAATCTTGTGTATCGCATGGATTTGAAGCTAAACCTTCTACATCGCATTGATTTGAAGCTAAATCATGTGTTTCGCATGGATTTGAAGCTAACTCGTTTGTCTCGCATGCAGTTGTAGCTTAATAATTTATATCACAAGCATTTGTAGCTTTGCCATTTGTTTCGCATGGATTTGAAGCTAAGCCTTCTACTTCGCATTGATTTGAAGCTAAATCATTTGTTTCGCATGGAATTGAAGCTACCTCGTTTGTTCCTCCAGATTTTGAAGCTATATCACTTATATCGCAAGTATTTGAAGCTAAATCATGTGCGTCGCATGGATTTGAAGCTGAACTTTCTACATCGCATTGATTGGAAGCTAAATCTTGTGTATCGCATGGATTTGAAGCTAAACCCTCTACATCGCATTGATTTGCAACTAAATCATGTGTTTCGCATGGATCTGAAGCTAACTCGTTTGTTTCGCCTGCATTTGAAGCTATATCACTTATATTCGCAAGCATTTGATGCTAAATCATTCGTTTCGCATGGATTTGAAGCTAAATTTTCTAGATCGCATTGATTTGTAGCTAAATCACGTGTTTCGCATGGATTACAAGCTAAGCCTTCTACTTCGCATTAATAGGAAGCTAAAGCACGTGATTCGCTTGGATTTGAAGCTAAACCTTCTACATCGCATTCATTTGAAGCTGAAACATGTGTTTCGCGAGGATTTGAAGGTAACTCGTTTGTTTCGCATGCAGTTGTAGCTAAATAATGTATATCACATGTATTTGTAGCTAAATAATTTGTTTCGCATGGATTTGAAGCTAAGCCTTCTACTTCGCATTGATTTGAAGCTAAATCATTTGTTTCGCATAGAACTGAAGCTACCTCGTTTGTTCCTCCTGCTTTTGAAGCTATATCACTTATATCGCAAGTATTTGAAGCTAAATCATATGTGTCGCATGGATTTGAAGCTAACTCATGTATTTCGCGTGGATTTGAAGGTAACTCGTTTGTTTCGCATGCAGTTGGAGCTATACCACCTATATCCCAAGTGTTTGAAGCTCAATCATTTGTTTCGCATGGATTTGAAGCTAAACCTTCTACATCGCAAGGATTTGAAACTAAACCTTGTACATCGCATTGAGTTGCAGCTAAATCATGTGTTTCGCATGGATTTGAAGCTAACTCGTTGGTTGTGCATGCAGTTAAATCTAAATAACGTATATCAAAAGTATTTGAAGCTAAACCATTTGTATCGCATGGATTTGAAGCTAAGCCTTCTACTTCGCATTAATTAGAAGCTAAATCACGTGTTTTGCATGGATTTGAAGCTAAAGCTTCTACATCGCATTGATTAGAATCTAAATCATGTGTTTCGCATGGATTTGAAGCTAACTCGTTTGTTTCGCATTCAGTTGAAGCTAAATCATGTCTTTCACAAGTATTTGAAGATGAACCATTTGAATCGCATTGATTTAAACATGAGCCTACTACTTCGCACTGATTTGCAGCTAAATCACGTGTTTCGCATGGATTTGAAGCTAAACCTTCTACATCCCGTGGATTTGAAGCTAAATCGTGTGTATCGCATGGATTTGAAGCTAAACCTTCTACATCGCATTTATTTGCAGCTGAATCATGTGTTTCGCATGGATTTGAAGCTAACTCGTTCGTTTCGCCTGTATTTAAATCTGTTTAACTTATATGGCTAGTATTTGAAGCTAAATCATGTGTTTCGCTTGGATTTGAAGCTAAACCTTCTACATCGCATTGATTTGAAGCTAAATCGTGTGTTTCGCATGGATTTGAAGCTAACTCGTTCGTTTCGCCTGTATTTAAATCTGTTTAACTTATATGGCTAGTATTTGAAGCTAAATCATGTGTTTCGCTTGGATTTGAAGCTAAACCTTCTACATCGCACTGATTTGAAGTTAAATCATGTGTTCCGGGTGGATTTGGAGCTAACTCGTTTGTTGCGAATGCAATTGAAGCTAAATCATGTGTTTCGCTTGGATTTGCAGCTAAACCTTCTACATCGCATTTATTTGAACCAATTCATGTGTTTCGCGTGGATTTGAAGGTAACTCGATTGTTTCGCATGCAGTTGAAGCTATATCACATTTATCCCAAGTGTTTGAACCTCAATTATTTGTTTCGTATGGATTTGAAGCTAAACCTTCTACATCGCATTGATTTGAAGCTAAATCATGTGTTGCGCGTGGATTTGAAGGTAACTCGTTTGTATCGCATGCAGTTGTAGCTAAATAATGAATATCGCAAGTATTTGTAGCTAAATCATTTGTTTCGCATGGATTTGAAGCTAAGCCTTGTACTTCGCACTGATTTGAAGCTAAATCATTTGTTTCGCATAGAACTGAAGCTACCTCGTTTGTCCCTCCTGCTTTTGAAGCTATATCACTTATATCGCAAGTATTTGAAGCTAAATCATATGTATCGCATGGATTTGAAGCTGAACCTTCTACATCGCATTGATTTGAAGCTAAATCTTGTAAATCGCATGGATTTGAAGCTAAACCTTCTACATCGCATTGATTTGAAGCTAAATCATGTGTTTCGCATGGATTTGAAGCTAACTCGTTTGTTTCGCATGCAGTTGTAGCTAAATAATGTATATCACAAGTATTTGTAGCTAAATCACTTGTTTCGCATGGATTTGAAGCTAAGCCTTCTACTTCGCATTGATTTGAAGCTAAATCATTTGTTTCGCATGCAGTTGAAGCTATATCACCTTTATCCCAAGTGCTTGAAGCTCAATCATTTGTATCGCATGGGTTTGATGCTAAACCTTCTACATCGCATTGAGGTGAAGCTAAATCATGTGTTTCCCATGTATTTGAAGCTAACTCGTTTGTTTCGCATGCAGTTGTAGCTAAATAATGTATATCACAAGTATTTGTAGCTAAACCATTTGTTTCTCAAGGATTTGAAGCTAAGCCCTCTACTTCGCATTGATTTGAAGCTAACTCATTTGTTTCGCATGGAATTGAAGCTACCTCGTTTGTTCCTCCAGATTTTGAAACTATATCACTTATATCGCAAGCATTTGAAGCTAAACCATTTGTTTCGCATGGATTTGAAGCTAAGCCTTCTACTTGGCATTGATTTGAATCTAAATTATGTGTTTCGCATGGATTTGAAGGTATCCCGTTGTTTCTCCTGTATTTGAAGCTGTATCATTTATATCGCAAGTATTTGAAGCTAAACCAGTAGTTTCGCATGGATTTGAAGCTAAGCCTTCTACTTGGCATTGAATTGAAGCTAAATCATGTGTTTGGCATGGATTTGAAGCTAACTCGTTCGTTTCGCCTGTATTTGAATCTATATTACTTATATCGCAACTGTTTGAAGCTAAATCATGTGTTTCGCTTGGACTCGAAGATAACTCGCTTGTGTCGCATGCATTTGAAGCTCTACCATTTATACTGCTAGTATTTGAAGCTAAATCATTCGCTTCGCATGGATTTGAATGTAACTCGTTTGTTTCGCACGCAGTTGAAGCTATACCACCTATATCCCAAGTGT
Source organism: Megalopta genalis (assembly GCF_051020955.1). Classification (NCBI taxonomy): domain Eukaryota; kingdom Metazoa; phylum Arthropoda; class Insecta; order Hymenoptera; family Halictidae; genus Megalopta; species Megalopta genalis. The sequence continues at coordinate 71,237 of NW_027476211.1, read as the reverse complement.
TTGAAGCTCAATCATTTGTTTCGCTTGGATTTGAAGGTAAACCTTCTACATCGCATTGATTTGAAGCTAAATCATGTGTTTCGCATGGATTTGAAGCTAACTCGTTTGTTTCGCATGCAGTTGTAGCTAAATAATGTATATCACAAGTATTTGTAGCTAAACCATTTGTTTCGCATGGATTTGAAGCTAAGCCTTCTACTTCGCATTGATTGGAAGCTAAATCATTTGTTTCGCATAGAATTGAAGCTACCTCGTTTGTTCCTCCTGTTTTTGAAGCTATATCACTTATATCACAAGTATTTGTAGCTAAACCATTTGTTTCGCATGGATTTGAAACTAAGCCTTCTACTTCGCATTGATTTGAAGCTAAATCATTTGTTTGGCATGGATTTGAAGCTAAACCCTCTACATCGCATTAATTGGAAGCTAAATCACGTGTTTTGCATGGATTTGAAGCTGAACCTTCTACATCGCATTGATTTGCAAATGAATTCTGTGTTTCGCATGGATTTGAAGCTAACTCGTTCGCTTCGCCTCTATTTGAATCTATATCACTTATATCGTAAGTATTTGAAGCTAAATCATGTGTTTCGCTTGGATTTGCAGCTAAACCTTCTACATCGCATTTATTTGAACCAATTCATGTGTTTCGCGTGGATTTGAAGGTAACTCGATTGTTTCGCATGCAGTTGAAGCTATATCACATTTATCCCAAGTGTTTGAACCTCAATTATTTGTTTCGTATGGATTTGAAGCTAAACCTTCTACATCGCATTGATTTGAAGCTAAATCATGTGTTTCGCATGGATTTGAAGCTAACTCGTTTGTCTCGCATGCAGTTGTAGCTTAATAATTTATATCACAAGCATTTGTAGCTTTGCCATTTGTTTCGCATGGATTTGAAGCTAAGCCTTCTACTTCGCATTGATTTGAAGCTAAATCGTTTGTTTCGCATAGAACTGAAGCTACCTAGTTTGCTCCTCCTGCTTTTGAAGCTATATCACTTATATCGCAAGTATTTGAAGCTAAATCATATGTGTCTCATGGATTTGAAGCTGAACCTACTACATCGCATGATTTAAAGCAAAATCTTGTGTATCGCATGGATTTGAAGCTAAACCTTCTACATCGCATTGATTTGAAGCTAAATCATGTGTTTCGCATGGATTTGAAGCTAACTCGTTTGTCTCGCATGCAGTTGTAGCTTAATAATTTATATCACAAGCATTTGTAGCTTTGCCATTTGTTTCGCATGGATTTGAAGCTAAGCCTTCTACTTCGCATTGATTTGAAGCTAAATCATTTGTTTCGCATGGAATTGAAGCTACCTCGTTTGTTCCTCCAGATTTTGAAGCTATATCACTTATATCGCAAGTATTTGAAGCTAAATCATGTGCGTCGCATGGATTTGAAGCTGAACTTTCTACATCGCATTGATTGGAAGCTAAATCTTGTGTATCGCATGGATTTGAAGCTAAACCCTCTACATCGCATTGATTTGCAACTAAATCATGTGTTTCGCATGGATCTGAAGCTAACTCGTTTGTTTCGCCTGCATTTGAAGCTATATCACTTATATTCGCAAGCATTTGATGCTAAATCATTCGTTTCGCATGGATTTGAAGCTAAATTTTCTAGATCGCATTGATTTGTAGCTAAATCACGTGTTTCGCATGGATTACAAGCTAAGCCTTCTACTTCGCATTAATAGGAAGCTAAAGCACGTGATTCGCTTGGATTTGAAGCTAAACCTTCTACATCGCATTCATTTGAAGCTGAAACATGTGTTTCGCGAGGATTTGAAGGTAACTCGTTTGTTTCGCATGCAGTTGTAGCTAAATAATGTATATCACATGTATTTGTAGCTAAATAATTTGTTTCGCATGGATTTGAAGCTAAGCCTTCTACTTCGCATTGATTTGAAGCTAAATCATTTGTTTCGCATAGAACTGAAGCTACCTCGTTTGTTCCTCCTGCTTTTGAAGCTATATCACTTATATCGCAAGTATTTGAAGCTAAATCATATGTGTCGCATGGATTTGAAGCTAACTCATGTATTTCGCGTGGATTTGAAGGTAACTCGTTTGTTTCGCATGCAGTTGGAGCTATACCACCTATATCCCAAGTGTTTGAAGCTCAATCATTTGTTTCGCATGGATTTGAAGCTAAACCTTCTACATCGCAAGGATTTGAAACTAAACCTTGTACATCGCATTGAGTTGCAGCTAAATCATGTGTTTCGCATGGATTTGAAGCTAACTCGTTGGTTGTGCATGCAGTTAAATCTAAATAACGTATATCAAAAGTATTTGAAGCTAAACCATTTGTATCGCATGGATTTGAAGCTAAGCCTTCTACTTCGCATTAATTAGAAGCTAAATCACGTGTTTTGCATGGATTTGAAGCTAAAGCTTCTACATCGCATTGATTAGAATCTAAATCATGTGTTTCGCATGGATTTGAAGCTAACTCGTTTGTTTCGCATTCAGTTGAAGCTAAATCATGTCTTTCACAAGTATTTGAAGATGAACCATTTGAATCGCATTGATTTAAACATGAGCCTACTACTTCGCACTGATTTGCAGCTAAATCACGTGTTTCGCATGGATTTGAAGCTAAACCTTCTACATCCCGTGGATTTGAAGCTAAATCGTGTGTATCGCATGGATTTGAAGCTAAACCTTCTACATCGCATTTATTTGCAGCTGAATCATGTGTTTCGCATGGATTTGAAGCTAACTCGTTCGTTTCGCCTGTATTTAAATCTGTTTAACTTATATGGCTAGTATTTGAAGCTAAATCATGTGTTTCGCTTGGATTTGAAGCTAAACCTTCTACATCGCATTGATTTGAAGCTAAATCGTGTGTTTCGCATGGATTTGAAGCTAACTCGTTCGTTTCGCCTGTATTTAAATCTGTTTAACTTATATGGCTAGTATTTGAAGCTAAATCATGTGTTTCGCTTGGATTTGAAGCTAAACCTTCTACATCGCACTGATTTGAAGTTAAATCATGTGTTCCGGGTGGATTTGGAGCTAACTCGTTTGTTGCGAATGCAATTGAAGCTAAATCATGTGTTTCGCTTGGATTTGCAGCTAAACCTTCTACATCGCATTTATTTGAACCAATTCATGTGTTTCGCGTGGATTTGAAGGTAACTCGATTGTTTCGCATGCAGTTGAAGCTATATCACATTTATCCCAAGTGTTTGAACCTCAATTATTTGTTTCGTATGGATTTGAAGCTAAACCTTCTACATCGCATTGATTTGAAGCTAAATCATGTGTTGCGCGTGGATTTGAAGGTAACTCGTTTGTATCGCATGCAGTTGTAGCTAAATAATGAATATCGCAAGTATTTGTAGCTAAATCATTTGTTTCGCATGGATTTGAAGCTAAGCCTTGTACTTCGCACTGATTTGAAGCTAAATCATTTGTTTCGCATAGAACTGAAGCTACCTCGTTTGTCCCTCCTGCTTTTGAAGCTATATCACTTATATCGCAAGTATTTGAAGCTAAATCATATGTATCGCATGGATTTGAAGCTGAACCTTCTACATCGCATTGATTTGAAGCTAAATCTTGTAAATCGCATGGATTTGAAGCTAAACCTTCTACATCGCATTGATTTGAAGCTAAATCATGTGTTTCGCATGGATTTGAAGCTAACTCGTTTGTTTCGCATGCAGTTGTAGCTAAATAATGTATATCACAAGTATTTGTAGCTAAATCACTTGTTTCGCATGGATTTGAAGCTAAGCCTTCTACTTCGCATTGATTTGAAGCTAAATCATTTGTTTCGCATGCAGTTGAAGCTATATCACCTTTATCCCAAGTGCTTGAAGCTCAATCATTTGTATCGCATGGGTTTGATGCTAAACCTTCTACGTCGCATTGAGGTGAAGCTAAATCATGTGTTTCCCATGTATTTGAAGCTAACTCGTTTGTTTCGCATGCAGTTGTAGCTAAATAATGTATATCACAAGTATTTGTAGCTAAACCATTTGTTTCTCAAGGATTTGAAGCTAAGCCCTCTACTTCGCATTGATTTGAAGCTAACTCATTTGTTTCGCATGGAATTGAAGCTACCTCGTTTGTTCCTCCAGATTTTGAAACTATATCACTTATATCGCAAGCATTTGAAGCTAAACCATTTGTTTCGCATGGATTTGAAGCTAAGCCTTCTACTTGGCATTGATTTGAAGCTAAATTATGTGTTTCGCATGGATTTGAAGGTATCCCGTTGTTTCTCCTGTATTTGAAGCTGTATCATTTATATCGCAAGTATTTGAAGCTTAACCAGTAGTTTCGCATGGATTTGAAGCTAAGCCTTCTACTTGGCATTGAATTGAAGCTAAATCATGTGTTTGGCATGGATTTGAAGCTAACTCGTTCGTTTCGCCTGTATTTGAATCTATATTACTTATATCGCAACTGTTTGAAGCTAAATCATGTGTTTCGCTTGGACTCGAAGATAACTGGCTTGTGTCGCATGCATTTGAAGCTCTACCATTTATACTGCAAGTATTTGAAGCTAAATCATTCGCTTCGCATGGATTTGAATGTAACTCGTTTGTTTCGCACGCAGTTGAAGCTATACCACCTATATCCCAAGTGTTTGAAGCTCAATCATTTGTTTCGCTTGGATTTGAAGGTAAACCTTCTACATCGCATTGATTTGAAGCTAAATCATGTGTTTCGCATGGATTTGAAGCTAACTCGTTTGTTCCTCCTGTTTTTGAAGCTATATCACTTATATCACAAGTATTTGTAGCTAAACCATTTGTTTCGCATGGATTTGAAACTAAGCCTTCTACTTCGCATTGATTTGAAGCTAAATCATTTGTTTGGCATGGATTTGAAGCTAAACCCTCTACATCGCATTAATTGGAAGCTAAATCACGTGTTTTGCATGGATTTGAAGCTGAACCTTCTACATCGCATTGATTTGCAAATGAATTCTGTGTTTCGCATGGATTTGAAGCTAACTCGTTCGCTTCGCCTCTATTTGAATCTATATCACTTATATCGTAAGTATTTGAAGCTAAATCATGTGTTTCGCTTGGATTTGCAGCTAAACCTTCTACATCGCATTTATTTGAACCAATTCATGTGTTTCGCGTGGATTTGAAGGTAACTCGATTGTTTCGCATGCAGTTGAAGCTATATCACATTTATCCCAAGTGTTTGAACCTCAATTATTTGTTTCGTATGGATTTGAAGCTAAACCTTCTACATCGCATTGATTTGAAGCTAAATCTTGTAAATCGCATGGATTTGAAGCTAAACCTTCTACATCGCATTGATTTGAAGCTAAATCATGTGTTTCGCATGGATTTGAAGCTAACTCATTTGTTTCGCATGCAGTTGTAGCTAAATAATGTATATCACAAGTATTTGTAGCTAAATCACTTGTTTCGCATGGATTTGAAGCTAAGCCTTCTACTTCGCATTGATTTGAAGCTAAATCATTTGTTTCGCATGCAGTTGAAGCTATATCACCTTTATCCCAAGTGCTTGAAGCTCAATCATTTGTATCGCATGGGTTTGATGCTAAACCTTCTACGTCGCATTGAGGTGTAGCTAAATCATGTGTTTCCCATGTATTTGAAGCTAACTCGTTTGTTTCGCATGCAGTTGTAGCTAAATAATGTATATCACAAGTATTTGTAGCTAAACCATTTGTTTCTCAAGGATTTGAAGCTAAGCCCTCTACATCGCATTGATTTGAAGCTAACTCATGTGTTTCGCGTGGATTTGAAGGTAACTCGTTTGTTTCGCATGCAGTTGTAGCTTAATAATTTATATCACAAGTATTTGTAGCTAAATCATTTGTTTCGCATGGATTTGAAGCTAAGCCTTCTACTTCGCATTGATTTGAAGCTAAATCGTTTGTTTCGCATAGAACTGAAGCTACCTAGTTTGCTCCTCCTGCTTTTGAAGCTATATCACTTATACCGCAAGTATTTGAAGTTAAATCATATGTGTTTTGCATGGATTTGAAGCTATCTCGTTTGTTTCGCCTGCAGTTGAATCTATATCACTTACATCACAAGTTTTTGAAGCTAAACCATTTGCTTCGCATGGATTTGAAGCTAAGCCTTCTACTTGGCATTGAATTGAAGCTAAATCGTGTGTTTTGCATGGATTTGAAGCTAACTCGTTTGTTTCTCCTGTATTTGAAGCTGTATCATTTATATCGCAAGTATTTGAAGCTAAACCATTTGTTTCGCATGGATTTGAAGCTAAGCCTTCTACTTCGCACTGATTTGAAGTTAAATCATGTGTTCCGGGTGGATTTGGAGCTAACTCGTTTGTTGCGAATGCAATTGAAGCTAAATCATGTCTTTCACAAGTATTTGAAGATGAACCATTTGAATCGCATGGCTTTGTACGTGAGCCTTCTATTTCGCACTGATTTGAACCTAAATAATATGTTTCGCATGGATTTGAAGCTAAACCTTCTTCATCCATGGATTTGTAGCTAAATCATGAGTTTGGCATGGATTTGAAGCTAAGACTTCCACATCGCATTGATTTGAAGCTAAATCATGTGTTTCGCGTGGATTTGAAGGTAACTCGTTTGTTTCGCATGCAGTTGAAGTTAAATCATGTCTTTTACAAGTATTTGAAGATGAACCATTTGAATCGCATGGCTTTGATCCTGAGCCTTCTACTTCGCACTGATTTGCACCTCAATAATGTGTTTCGCATGGATTTGAAGCTAACTCATTTGTTTCGCCTGCATTTGAAGCTATATCACTTATACCGCAAGTATTTGAAGGTAAATAATTTGTTTCGCATGGATGTGAAGCTAAGCCTTCTACTTCGCATTGATTGGATGCTAAATCATGTGTTTCGCATGAATTTGAAGCTAACTTGTTTGTTTCGCCCGCAGTTGAAGCTAAATCATGTATATCCGAACTATTTGAAGCTAAACCATTTGATTCGCATGGATTTGAAGCTAAGCCTTCTACTTCGCATTGATATCAATCTAAATCATGTGTTTCGCTTGGATTTGAAACTCACACATTTGTTTCGTATGCACTTGAAGCTAAATCATGTATATCACAAGAATTTGAAGTTAAACCATTTGTTCCGCCTGGATTTGAAGCTAAGCCGTCTACTTCTCATTGACATCAAGCTAAATCATGTGTTTCGCATTGATTTGAAGCTGAATCATGTGTTCCGCACGGGTTTGAAGTTAACTCGTTTGTTTCGTCTGCATTTGAAGCAATATCACTTATATCGCAAGTATCTGAAGTTAAATCAATTGTTTCGCATGGATTTGACGCTAAGTCTTTTGTTTCGCCAGCATTTGAAGCTATATCACTTATATCGCAAGTATTTGAAGCTAAATCATTTGTTTCGGGCGGATTTGAAGATAAACCTTCTACACCGCATTGATTTGAAGCTAAATCATGTGTTTCGCATGGATTTGAAGCTAACTCATTTGTCTCTCCTGCATTCGAAGCTATATCACTTATATCGCAAATATTTAAATGTAAATCATTTGTTTCGCGCGGATTTGAAGCTAAACCTTCTACTTCGCATTGGTTTGTAGCTAAATCATGTGTATCGCATGTATTTGAAGCTAACTCGTTTGCATCGCATGCAGATGAAGTTAAATCATGTATATCACAAGTAGTTGAAACTAAACCATTTGTTTCGCATGGATTTGAAGATGGGCCGTCTACTTCGCATTGATTTGAAGCTAAATCATGTGTTTCGCATGGATTTGAAGCTAATACATCTAGATCGCAGTGATTTGAAGCTAAATCATGAGTTTCGCATTGACTTGAAGCTAAATCATGTGTATCACATGGCTTTTGAAGCTAACTCGTTTGATTCGTCTGCATTTGAAACTATATCAATTATATCGCAAGTATTTGAAGCTAAATCATATGTTTCGCATGTATTTGAAGCTAAGACTTCTACGTCGCATTGATTTGCATGTAAATCATATGTTTTGCATGGATTTGAAGCTAAACCTTCTACGTCGCATTGATTTGCAGCAAAATCATGTGCATCGCATGGAGTTGAAGCTAACTCGATCGTTTCGACTGCATATGAAGCTATGTCATTTATATCGCAAGTATTTGAAGCTAAATCATTTGTTTCGCATGGATTTGAAGCTAGGCCTTCTACTTTGCATTGATTTGAAGCTAAATCACGTGTTTTGCATGTATTTGAAGGAAACTCGTTTGATTCGCATGCAGTTGAAACTAAATCATGTATATCACAAGTATTTGCAGCTAAACCATTTGATTCGCATGGATTTGAAGCTAAGCCTTCAACTTCGCATTGATTTGAAGCTAAATCATATGTGTCGCATGTATTTGAAGCCAACTCGTTTGTTTCCCCTTCATTTGAAGCTATATCACTTATACAGCAAGTTCCTGTGCTAAATCATTTGCTTCGCATGTATTTGTAGCTAAACCTTCTACATCGCATTGATTTGAAGCTAAATAATTTGTGTCGCATGTATTTGAGGCTAATCCTTCTACATCGCATTGAGCTGAAGCAAGATAATGTGTTTCGCATGGATTTGATGCTAACTCGTTTGTTTCGGATGCAGTTGAAGCTATTTCATGTATATCGCAGGTATTTGAAGCTAAACCATTTGTGTCGCATGGATTTGAAGCTAACCCTTCTACTTGGTATTGAAATGAAGCTAAATCATGTGTTTTGCCTGGATTTGAAGCTAACTCGTTTGTTCTGTCTGCATTTGAAGCTACCTCATTTATATCGCAATTATCTGAAGCTAAATCATTTGTTTCTCATGTATTTGAAGCAAAGCCTTCGACTTCGCTTTGATTAAAGCCTAAATCATTGTTTCGGTTGGATTTGAAGCTAACTCGTTTGTTTCGCATGCAGTTGATGCTAAATCATGTTTATCACAAGTATCTGAAGCAAAACCATTTGTTTCGCAAGAATATGAAGCTAATGCATGTGTTTCGCATGAATTTGAATCTAAATCATGTGTTTCGCATGGATTTGATGCTAACTCGTTTGTTTCGCATGCAGTTGAAGCTAAATCATGTATATCACAAGTATTTGAAGCTAAACCATTTGTATCGCATAGATTTGAAGCTCTGCCTTCTACATCGCATTGATTTGACGCTAAATATTGTGTTTCGAATGGATTTGAAGCTAACTCGTTTGTTTCGCATGCAGTTGAAACTAAATCATGTATATCACAAGTCTTTGCAGCTAAACCATTTGTATCGCATGGATTTGAAGCTCTGTCTTCTACTTCGCATTGATTTGACGCTAAATATTGTGTTTCGAATGGATTTGAAGCTAACTCGTTTGTTTCGCATGCAGTTGAAGCGAAATTATGTATATCACATGTATTTGCAGCTAAACAATTCATTCGCATGGATTTGAAGCTAAGCCTTCTACTTGGCATTGAATTGAAGCTAAATCGTGTGTTTTGCATGGATTTGAAGCCAACTCGTTTGTTTCTCCTGTATTTGAAGCTGTATCATTTATATCGCCCGTATTTGAAGCTAATCCATTTGTTTCGCATGGATTTGAAGCTAAGCCTTCTACATCGCATTGATTTGAAGCTAAATCATGTGTTTCGCGTGGATTTGAAGGTAACTCGTTTGTTTCGCATGCAGTTGGAGCTATACCACCTATATCCCAAGTGTTTGAAGTTCAATCATTTGTTTCGCATGGATTTGAAGCTAAACCTTCTACATCGCATTGATTTGCAGCTAAATCAAGTGTTTCGCATGGATTTGAAGCTATCTCGTTTGTTTCGCATGCAGTTGAAGCTATAACACCTATATCCCAAGTGTGTGAAGCACAATCATTTGTTTCGCATGGAATTGAAGCTAAACCTTCTACATCGCATTGATTTGAAGCTAACTCATTTGTTTCGCATAGAACTGAAGCTAAACCTTCTACATCGCATTGATTTGCAGCTAAATCATGTGTTTCGCATGGATTTGAAGCTAACTCGTTCGTTGCGCATACAGTTAAATCTCAATAACGTATATCACAAGTAATTGAAGCTAAACCATTTGTTTCGCATGGATTTGAAGCTAAGCCTTCTACTTCGCATTAATTGGAAGCTAAATCACGTGTTTCTCTTGGATTTGCAGCTAAACCTTCTACATCGCATTCATTTGAACCAATTCATGTGTTTCGCGTGGATTTGAAGGTAACTCGTTTGTTTCGCATGCAGTTGAAGCTATATCACCTTTATCCCAGGTGTTCGAAGCTCAATCATTTGTTTCGCATGGATTTGAAGCTAAACCTTTTACATCGCATTGATTTGACGCTAACTCAGGTGTTTTGCGTGGATTTGACGGTAACTCGTTTGTTTCGCATGCAGTTGGAGCTATACCACATATATCCCAAGTGTTTGAAGCTCAATCATTTGTTTCGCATGGATTTGAAGCTAAACCTTCTACATCGCATTGATTTTAAGCTAAATCATGTGTTTCGCATGGATTTGAAGCTAACTCGTTTGTTTCGCATGCAGTTGTAGCTAAATAGTGTATATCACGAGTATTTGTAGCTAAATCATTTGTTTCGCATGGATTTGAAGCTAAGCCTGCTACTTCGCATTGATTTGAAGCTAAATCATTTGTTTCGCATAGAACTGAAGCTACCTCGTTTGTTCCTCCTGCTTTTGAAGCTATATCACTTATATCGCAAGTATTTGAAGCTAAATCATATGTGTCGCATGGATTTGAAGCTCAACCTTCCACATCGAATTGATTTGAAGCTAAATCTTGTGTATCGCATGGATTTGAAGCTAAACCTTCTACATCGCATTGATTTGAAGCTAAATCATGTGTTTCGCATGGATTTGAAGCTAACTCGTTCGTTTCGCCTCCAGTTGAATCTACATCACTTATATCGCAAGTATTTGAAGCTAAATCATGTGTATCGCGTGGATTTTGAAGCTAACTCGTTTGATTAGTCTGTATTTGAAGCTATATCACATATACCCCAAGTGTTTGAAGCTAAATCATTTGTTTCGCATGGATTTGGAGCTAAACCTTCTACATCGCATTGATTTGCTGCTAAATCATGTGTTTCGCATGGATTTGAAGCTAACTCGTTCGTTGCGCATACAGTTAAATCTAAATAACGTATATCAAAAGTATTTGAAGCTAAACCATTTGTTTCGCATGCATTTGAAGCTAAGCCTTCTACTTCGCATTAATTGGAAGCTAAATCACGAGTTTTGCATGGATTTGAATCTGAACCTTCTACATCGCATTGATTTGCAAATGAATCATGTGTTTCGCATGGATTTGAAGCTAACTCGTTCGTTTCGCCTGTATTTGAATCTATATCACTTATATCGCAACTATTTGAAGCTAAATCATGTGTTTCGCTTGGATTTGAAGCTAAACCTTCTACATCGCATTCATTTGAACCAATTCATGTGTTTCGCGTGGATTTGAAGGTAACTCGTTTGTTTCGCATGCAGTTGAAGTTATATCACCTTTATCCCAAGTGTTTGAAGCTCAATCATTTGTTTCACATGGATTTGAAGCTAAACCTTCTACATCGCATTGATTTGAAGCTAACTCATTTGTTTCGCATAGAACTGAAGCTACCTCGTTTGTTCCTCCTCCTTTTGAAGCTATATCACTTATATCGCAACTATTTGAAGCTAAATCATATGTGTCGCATGGATTTGAAGCTGAACCCTCTACATCGAATTGATATGAAGCTAAATCTTGTGTATCGCATGGATTTGAAGCTAAACCTTCTACATCGCATTGATTTGCAGCTAAATCATGTGTTTCGCATGGATTTGAAGCTAACTCGTTCGTTGCACCTGCAGTTGAATCTACTTCACTTATATCGCAAGTATTTGAAGCTAAATCATGTGTATCGCGTGGATTTTGAAGCTAACTCGTTTGATTAGTCTGCATTTGAAGCTGTATCACATATACCCCAATTGTTTGAAGCTAAATCATTTGATTCGCATGGATTTGGAGCTAAACCTTCTACATCGCATTGATTTGCAGCTAAATCATGTGTTTCGCATGGATTTGAAGCTAACTCGTTCGTTGCGCATACAGTTAAATCTCAATAACGTATATCACAAGTATTTGAAGCTAAACCATTTGTTTCGCTTTGATTTGAAGCTAAACCTTCTACATCGCATTCATTTGAACCAATCCATGTGTTTCGCGTGGATTTGAAGGTATCTCGTTTGTTTCGCATGCAGTTGAAGCTATATCACCTTTAACCCAAGTGTTTGAAGCTCAATCATTTGTTTCACATGGATTTAAAGCAAAACCTTCTACATCGCATTGATTTGAAGCTAACTCATGTGTTTCGCGTGGATTTGAAGGTAACTCGTTTGTTTCGCATGCAGTTGGAGCTATACAACCTATATCCCAAGTGTTTGAAGCTCAATCATTTGTTTCGCATGGATTTGAAGCTAAACCTTCTACATCGCATTGATTTTAAGCTAAATCATGTGTTTCGCATGGATTTGAAGCTAACTCGTTTGTTTCGCATGCAGTTGTAGCTAAATAGTGTATATCACGAGTATTTGTAGCTAAATCATTTGTTTCGCATGGATTTGAAGCTAAGCCTGCTACTTCGCATTGATTTGAAGCTAAATCATTTGTTTCGCATAGAACTGAAGCTACCTCGTTTGTTCCTCCTGCTTTTGAAGCTATATCACTTATATCGCAAGTATTTGAAGCTAAATCATATGTGTCGCATGGATTTGAAGCTGAACCTTCCACATCGAATTGATTTGAAGCTAAATCTTGTGTATCGCATGGATTTGAAGCTAAACCTTCTACATCGCATTGATTTGAAGCTAAATCATGTGTTTCGCAAGTATTTGAAGCTAAATCATGTGTATCGCGTGGATTTTGAAGCTAACTCGTTTGATTAGCCTGTATTTGATGCTATATCACATATACCCCAAGTGTTTGAAGCTAAATCATTTGTTTCGCATGGATTTGGAGCTAAACCTTCTACATCGCATTGATTTGAAGCTAACTCATTTGTTTTGCATAGAACTGAAGCTAAACCTTCTACATCGCATTGATTTGCAGCTAAATCATGTGTTTCGCATGAATTTGAAGCTAACTCGTTCGTTGCGCATACAGTTAAATCTCAATAACGTATATCACAAGTAATTGAAGCTAAACCATTTGTTTCGCATGTATTTGAAGCTAATCCTTCTACTTCGCATTAATTGGAAGCTAAATCACGTGTTTCTCTTGGATTTGCAGCTAAACCTTCTACATCGCATTCATTTGAACCAATTCATGTGTTTCGCGTGGATTTGAAGGTAACTCGTTTGTTTCGCATGCAGTTGGAGCCATACCACCTATATCCCAAGTGTTTGAAGCTCAATCATTTGTTTCGCATGGATTTGAAGCTAAACCTTCTACATCGCATTGATTTTAAGCTAAATCATGTGTTTCGCATGGATTTGAAGCTAACTCGTTTGTTTCGCATGCAGTTGTAGCTAAAAAGTGTATATCACGAGTATTTGTAGCTAAATCATTTGTTTCGCATGGATTTGAAGCTAAGCCTGCTACTTCGCATTGATTTGAAGCTAAATCATTTGTTTCGCATAGAACTGAAGCTACCTCGTTTGTTCCTCCTGCTTTTGAAGCTATATCACTTATATCGCAAGTATTTGAAGCTAAATCATATGTGTCGCATGGATTTGAAGCTGAACCTTCTACATCGAATTGATTTGCAGCTAAATCATGTGTTTCGCATGGATTTGAAGCTAACTCGTTCGTTTGGCCTGCAGTTGAATCTACATCACTTATATCGCAAGTATTTGAAGCTAAATCATGTGTATCGCGTGGATTTTGAAGCTAACTCGTTTGATTAGTATGCATTTGAAGCTATATCACTTATACGCCAACTGTTTGAAGCTAAATCATTTGCTTCGCATGGATTTGGAGCTAAATCTTCTACATCGCATTGATTTTCAGCTAAATCATGTGTTTCGCTTGGATTTGAAGCTAACTCGTTCGTTGCGCATACAGTTAAATATAAATAACGTATATCACAAGTATTTGAAGCTAAACCATTTGTTTCGCATGGATTTGAAGCTAAGCCTTCTCCTTCGCATTAATTGGAAGCTAAATCACGTGTTTTGCATGGATTTGAAGCTGAACCTTCTACATCGCATTGATTTGCAAATGAATCATGTGTTTCGCATGGCTTTGAATCTAGCTCGTTCGTTTCGCCTGTATTTGAATCTATATCACTTATATCGCAAGTATTTGAAGCTAAATCATGTGTTTCGCTTGGATTTGAAGCTAAACCTTCTACATCGCATTCATTTGAACCAATTCATGTGTTTCGCGTGGATCTGAAGGTAACTCGATGGTTTCGCATGCAGTTGAAGCTATATCACATTTATCCCAAGTGTTTGAAGCTCAATCATTTGTTTCGTATGGATTTGAAGCTAAACCTTCTACATCGCATTGATTTGAAGTTAACTCATGTGTTTCGCGTGGATTTGAAGGTAACTCGTTTGTTTCGCATGCAGTTGGAGCTATACAACCTATATCCCAAGTGTTTGAAGCTCAATCATTTGTTTCGCATGGATTTGAAGCTAAACCTTCTACATCGCATTGATTTTAAGCTAAATCATGTGTTTCGCATGGATTTGAAGCCAACTCGTTTGTTTCGCATGCAGTTGTAGCTAAATAGTGTATATCACGAGTATATGTAGCTAAATCATTTGTTTCGCATGGATTTGAAGCTAAGCCTGCTACTTCGCATTGATTTGAAGCTAAATCATTTGTTTCGCATAGAACTGAAGCTACCTCGTTTGTTCCTCCTGCTTTTGAAGCTATATCACTTATATCGCAAGTATTTGAAGCTAAATCATATGTGTCGCATGGATTTGAAGCTCAACCTTCCACATCGAATTGATTTGAAGCTAAATCTTGTGTATCGCATGGATTTGAAGCTAAACCTTCTACATCGTATTGATTTGAAGCTAAATCATGTGTTTCGCATGGATTTGAAGCCAACTCCTTCGTTTCGCCTCCAGTTGAATCTGCATCACTTATATCGCAAGTATTTGAAGCTGAATCATGTGTATCGCGTGGATTTTGAAGCTAACTCGTTTGATTAGTCTGTATTTGAAGCTATATCACATATACCCCAAGTGTTTGAAGCTAAATCATTTGTTTCGCATGGATTTGGAGCTAAACCTTCTACATCGCATTGATTTGCTGCTAAATCATGTGCTTCGCATGAATTTGAAGCTAACTCGTTCGTTGCGCATACAGTTAAATCTAAATAACGTATATCAAAAGTATTTGAAGCTAAACCATTTGTTTCGCATGCGTTTGAATCTAAGCCTTCTACTTCGCATTAATTGGAAGCTAAATCACGAGTTTTGCATGGATTTGAATCTGAACCTTCTACATCGCATTGATTTGCAAATGAATCATGTGTTTCGCATGGATTTGAAGCTAACTCGTTCGTTTCGCCTGTATTTGAATCTATATCACTTATATCGCAACTATTTGAAGCTAAATCATGTGTTTCGCTTGGATTTGCAGCTAAACCTTCTACATCGCATTCATTTGAACCAATTCATGTGTTTCGCGTGGATTTGAAGGTAACTCGTTTGTTTCGCATGCAGTTGGAGCTGTACCACCTATATCCCAAGTGTTTGAAGCTCAATCATTTGTTTCGCATTGATTTGAAGCTAAATCATTTGTTTCGCATAGAACTGAAGCTACCTCGTTTGTTCCTCCTGCTTTTGAAGCTATATCACTTATATCGCAAGTATTTGAAGCTAAATCATATGTGTCGCATGGACTTGAAGCTAACTCCTGTATTTCGCGTGGATTTGAAGGTAACTCGTTTGTTTCGCATGCAGTTGGAGCTATACCACCTATATCCCAAGTGTTTGAAGTTCAATCATTTGTTTCGCATGGATTTGAAGCTAAACCTTCTACATCGCATTGATTTGCAGCTAAATCATGTGTTTCGCATGGATTTGAAGCTAACTCGTTCGTTGCGCATACAGTTAAATCTCAATAACGTATATCACAAGTAATTGAAGCTAAACCATTTGTTTCGCATGGATTTGAAGCTAAGCCTTCTACTTCGCATTAATTGGAAGCTAAATCACGTGTTTCTCTTGGATTTGCAGCTAAACCTTCTACATCGCATTCATTTGAACCAATTCATGTGTTTCGCGTGGATTTGAAGGTAACTCGTTTGTTTCGCATGCAGTTGAAGCTATATCACCTTTATCCCAAGTGTTTGAAGCTCAATCATTTGTTTCACATGGATTTGAAGCTAAACCTTCTACATCGCATTGATTTGAAGCTAACTCATTTGTTTCGCATAGAACTGAAGCTACCTCGTTTGTTCCTCCTCCTTTTGAAGCTATATCACTTATATCGCAACTATTTGAAGCTAAATCATATGTGTCGCATGGATTTGAAGCTGAACCCTCTACATCGAATTGATATGAAGCTAAATCTTGTGTATCGCATGGATTTGAAGCTAAACCTTCTACATCGCATTGATTTGCAGCTAAATCATGTGTTTCGCATGGATTTGAAGCTAACTCGTTCGTTGCACCTGCAGTTGAATCTACTTCACTTATATCGCAAGTATTTGAAGCTAAATCATGTGTATCGCGTGGATTTTGAAGCTAACTCGTTTGATTAGTCTGCATTTGAAGCTGTATCACATATACCCCAATTGTTTGAAGCTAAATCATTTGATTCGCATGGATTTGGAGCTAAACCTTCTACATCGCATTGATTTGCAGCTAAATCATGTGTTTCGCATGGATTTGAAGCTAACTCGTTCGTTGCGCATACAGTTAAATCTCAATAACGTATATCACAAGTATTTGAAGCTAAACCATTTGTTTCGCTTTGATTTGAAGCTAAACCTTCTACATCGCATTCATTTGAACCAATCCATGTGTTTCGCGTGGATTTGAAGGTATCTCGTTTGTTTCGCATGCAGTTGAAGCTATATCACCTTTAACCCAAGTGTTTGAAGCTCAATCATTTGTTTCACATGGATTTAAAGCAAAACCTTCTACATCGCATTGATTTGAAGCTAACTCATGTGTTTCGCGTGGATTTGAAGGTAACTCGTTTGTTTCGCATGCAGTTGGAGCTATACAACCTATATCCCAAGTGTTTGAAGCTCAATCATTTGTTTCGCATGGATTTGAAGCTAAACCTTCTACATCGCATTGATTTTAAGCTAAATCATGTGTTTCGCATGGATTTGAAGCTAACTCGTTTGTTTCGCATGCAGTTGTAGCTAAATAGTGTATATCACGAGTATTTGTAGCTAAATCATTTGTTTCGCATGGATTTGAAGCTAAGCCTGCTACTTCGCATTGATTTGAAGCTAAATCATTTGTTTCGCATAGAACTGAAGCTACCTCGTTTGTTCCTCCTGCTTTTGAAGCTATATCACTTATATCGCAAGTATTTGAAGCTAAATCATATGTGTCGCATGGATTTGAAGCTGAACCTTCCACATCGAATTGATTTGAAGCTAAATCTTGTGTATCGCATGGATTTGAAGCTAACTCGTTCGTTGCGCATACAGTTAAATCTCAATAACGTATATCACAAGTAATTGAAGCTAAACCATTTGTTTCGCATGGATTTGAAGCTAAGCCTTCTACTTCGCATTAATTGGAAGCTAAATCACGTGTTTCTCTTGGATTTGCAGCTAAACCTTCTACATCGCATTCATTTGAACCAATTCATGTGTTTCGCGTGGATTTGAAGGTAACTCGTTTGTTTCGCATGCAGTTGAAGCTATATCACCTTTATCCCAGGTGTTCGAAGCTCAATCATTTGTTTCGCATGGATTTGAAGCTAAACCTTTTACATCGCATTGATTTGACGCTAACTCAGGTGTTTTGCGTGGATTTGACGGTAACTCGTTTGTTTCGCATGCAGTTGGAGCTATACCACATATATCCCAAGTGTTTGAAGCTCAATCATTTGTTTCGCATGGATTTGAAGCTAAACCTTCTACATCGCATTGATTTTAAGCTAAATCATGTGTTTCGCATGGATTTGAAGCTAACTCGTTTGTTTCGCATGCAGTTGTAGCTAAATAGTGTATATCACGAGTATTTGTAGCTAAATCATTTGTTTCGCATGGATTTGAAGCTAAGCCTGCTACTTCGCATTGATTTGAAGCTAAATCATTTGTTTCGCATAGAACTGAAGCTACCTCGTTTGTTCCTCCTGCTTTTGAAGCTATATCACTTATATCGCAAGTATTTGAAGCTAAATCATATGTGTCGCATGGATTTGAAGCTCAACCTTCCACATCGAATTGATTTGAAGCTAAATCTTGTGTATCGCATGGATTTGAAGCTAAACCTTCTACATCGCATTGATTTGAAGCTAAATCATGTGTTTCGCATGGATTTGAAGCTAACTCGTTCGTTTCGCCTCCAGTTGAATCTACATCACTTATATCGCAAGTATTTGAAGCTAAATCATGTGTATCGCGTGGATTTTGAAGCTAACTCGTTTGATTAGTCTGTATTTGAAGCTATATCACATATACCCCAAGTGTTTGAAGCTAAATCATTTGTTTCGCATGGATTTGGAGCTAAACCTTCTACATCGCATTGATTTGCTGCTAAATCATGTGTTTCGCATGGATTTGAAGCTAACTCGTTCGTTGCGCATACAGTTAAATCTAAATAACGTATATCAAAAGTATTTGAAGCTAAACCATTTGTTTCGCATGCATTTGAAGCTAAGCCTTCTACTTCGCATTAATTGGAAGCTAAATCACGAGTTTTGCATGGATTTGAATCTGAACCTACTACATCGCATTGATTTGCAAATGAATCATGTGTTTCGCATGGATTTGAAGCTAACTCGTTCGTTTCGCCTGTATTTGAATCTATATCACTTATATCGCAACTATTTGAAGCTAAATCATGTGTTTCGCTTGGATTTGAAGCTAAACCTTCTACATCGCATTCATTTGAACCAATTCATGTGTTTCGCGTGGATTTGAAGGTAACTCGTTTGTTTCGCATGCAGTTGAAGTTATATCACCTTTATCCCAAGTGTTTGAAGCTCAATCATTTGTTTCACATGGATTTGAAGCTAAACCTTCTACATCGCATTGATTTGAAGCTAACTCATTTGTTTCGCATAGAACTGAAGCTACCTCGTTTGTTCCTCCTCCTTTTGAAGCTATATCACTTATATCGCAACTATTTGAAGCTAAATCATATGTGTCGCATGGATTTGAAGCTGAACCCTCTACATCGAATTGATATGAAGCTAAATCTTGTGTATCGCATGGATTTGAAGCTAAACCTTCTACATCGCATTGATTTGCAGCTAAATCATGTGTTTCGCATGGATTTGAAGCTAACTCGTTCGTTGCACCTGCAGTTGAATCTACTTCACTTATATCGCAAGTATTTGAAGCTAAATCATGTGTATCGCGTGGATTTTGAAGCTAACTCGTTTGATTAGTCTGCATTTGAAGCTGTATCACATATACCCCAATTGTTTGAAGCTAAAACATTTGATTCGCATGGATTTGGAGCTAAACCTTCTACATCGCATTGATTTGCAGCTAAATCATGTGTTTCGCATGGATTTGAAGCTAACTCGTTCGTTGCGCATACAGTTAAATCTCAATAACGTATAACACAAGTATTTGAAGCTAAACCATTTGTTTCGCTTTGATTTGAAGCTAAACCTTCTACATCGCATTCATTTGAACCAATCCATGTGTTTCGCGTGGATTTGAAGCTATCTCGTTTGTTTCGCATGCAGTTGAAGCTATAACACCTATATCCCAAGTGTGTGAAGCACAATCATTTGTTTCGCATGGAATTGAAGCTAAACCTTCTACATCGCATTGATTTGAAGCTAACTCATTTGTTTCGCATAGAACTGAAGCTAAACCTTCTACATCGCATTGATTTGCAGCTAAATCATGTGTTTCGCATGGATATGAAGCTAACTCGTTCGTTGCGCATACAGTTAAATCTCAATAACGTATATCACAAGTAATTGAAACTAAACCATTTGTTTCGCATGGATTTGAAGCTAAGCCTTCTACTTCGCATTAATTGGAAGCTAAATCACGTGTTTCTCTTGGATTTGCAGCTAAACCTTCTACATCGCATTCATTTGAACCAATTCATGTGTTTCGCGTGGATTTGAAGGTAACTCGTTTGTTTCGCATGCAGTTGAAGCTATATCACCTTTATCCCAGGTGTTCGAAGCTCAATCATTTGTTTCGCATGGATTTGAAGCTAAACCTTCTACATCGCATTGATTTTAAGCTAAATCATGTGTTTCGCATGGATTTGAAGCTAACTCGTTTGTTTCGCATGCAGTTGTAGCTAAATAGTGTATATCACGAGTATTTGTAGCTAAATCATTTGTTTCGCATGGATTTGAAGCTAAGCCTGCTACTTCGCATTGATTTGAAGCTAAATCATTTGTTTCGCATAGAACTGAAGCTACCTCGTTTGTTCCTCCTGCTTTTGAAGCTATATCACTTATATCGCAAGTATTTGAAGCTAAATCATATGTGTCGCATGGATTTGAAGCTGAACCTTCCACATCGAATTGATTTGAAGCTAAATCTTGTGTATCGCATGGATTTGAAGCTAAACCTTCTACATCGCATTGATTTGAAGCTAAATCATGTGTTTCGCATGGATTTGAAGCCAACTCGTTCGTTTCGCCTCCAGTTGAATCTGCATCACTTATATCGCAAGTATTTGAAGCTGAATCATGTGTATCGCGTGGATTTTGAAGCTAACTCGTTTGATTAGTCTGTATTTGAAGCTATATCACATATACCCCAAGTGTTTGAAGCTCAATCATTTGTTTCGCATGGATTTGAAGCTAAACCTTCTACATCGCATTGATTTTAAGCTAAATCATGTGTTTCGCATGGATTTGAAGCTAACTCGTTCGTTGCGCATACAGTTAAATCTAAATAACGTATATCAAAAGTATTTGAAGCTAAACCATTTGTTTCGCATGCATTTGAAGCTAAGCCTTCTACTTTGCATTAATTGGAAGCTAAATCACGTGTTTTGCATGGATTTGAAGCTGAACCTTCTACATCGCATTGATTTGAAAATGAATCATGTGTTTTCGCATGGATTTGAAGCTAACTCGTTCGTTTCGCCTGTATTTGAATCTATATCACTTATATCGCAAGTATTTGAAGCTAAATCATGTTTTTCGCTTGGATTTGAAGCTAAACCTTCTACATCGCATTGATTTGAAGCTAACTCATGTGTTTCGCGTGGATTTGAAGGTAACTCGTTTGTTTCGCATGCAGTTGAAGCTATAACACCTATATCCCAAGTGTGTGAAGCAAAATCATTTGTTTCGCATGGATTTGAAGCTAAACCGTCTACATCGCATTGATTTTAAGCTAAATCATGTGTTTCGCATCGATCTGAAGCTAACTCGTTTGTTTCGCATGCAGTTGTAGCTAAATAATGTATATCACAAGTATTTGTAGCTAAACCATTTGTTTCACATGGATTTGAAGCTAAGACTTCTACTCTGCATTGATTTGAAGCTAAATCATTTGTTTCGCATGGATTTGAAGCAAAACCCTCTACATCGCATTGATTTGCAACTAAATCATGTGTTTCGCATGGATCTGAAGCTAACTCGTTTGTTTCGCATGCAGTTGTAGCTAAATAATGTATATCACAAGTATTTGTAGCTAAATCATTTGTTTCGCATGGATTTGAAGCTAAGCCTTCTACGTCGCATTGATTTGAAGCTAAATCATTTGTTTCGCATAGAACTGAAGCTACCTCGTTTGTTCCTCCTGCTTTTGAAGCTATATCACTTATATCGTAAGTATTTGAAGCTAAATCATATGTGTCGCATGGATTTGAAGCTAAACCTTCTACATCGCATTGATTTGAAGCTAACTCATGTGTTTCGCGTGGATTTGAAGGTAACTCGTTTGTTTCGCATGCAGTTGGAGCTATACCACCCATATCCCAAGTATTTGAAGCTAAATCATGTTTTGCGCTTGGATTTGAAGCTAAACCTTCTACATCGCATTGATTTGAAGCTAACTCATGTGTTTCGCGTGGATTTGAAGGTAACTCGTTTGTTTCGCATGCAGTTGAAGCTATAACATCTATACCCCAAGTGTGTGAAGCAAAATCATTTGTTTCGCATGGATTTGAAGCTAAACCGTCTACATCGCATTGATTTTAAGCTAAATCATGTGTTTCGCATCGATCTGAACCTAACTCGTTTGTTTCGCATGCAGTTGTAGCTAAATAATGTATATCACAAGTATTTGTAGCTAAACCATTTGTTTCACATGGATTTGAAGCTAAGACTTCTACTCTGCATTGATTTGAAGCTAAATCATTTGTTTCGCATGGATTTGAAGCAAAACCCTCTACATCGCATTGATTTGCAACTAAATCATGTGTTTCGCATGGATCTGAAGCTAACTCGTTTGTTTCGCATGCAGTTGTAGCTAAATAATGTATATCACAAGTATTTGTAGCTAAATCATTTGTTTCGCATGGATTTGAAGCTAAGCCTTCTACGTCGCATTGATTTGAAGCTAAATCATTTGTTTCGCATAGAACTGATGCTACCTCGTTTGTTTCTCCTGCTTTTGAAGCTATATCACTTATATCGTAAGTATTTGAAGCTAAATCATATGTGTCGCATGGATTTGAAGCTAAACCTTCTACATCGCATTGATTTGAAGCTAACTCATGTGTTTCGCGTGGATTTGAAGGTAACTCGTTTGTTTCGCATGCAGTTGGAGCTATACCACCCATATCCCAAGTGTTTGAAGCTCAATCATTTGTTTCGCATGGTTTTGAAGCTAAACCTTCTACATCGCATTGATTTTAAGCTAAATCATGTGTTTCGCATGGATTTGAAGCTAACACGTTTGTTTCGCATGCAGTTGTAGCTAAATAATGTATATCACAAGTATTTGTAGCTAAATCATTTGTTTCGCATGGATTTGAAGCTAAGACTTCTACTCCGCATTGATTTGAAGCTAAATCATTTGTTTCGCATGGATTTGAAGCTAAACCTTCTACATCGCATTGATTTGAAGCTAAATCATGTGTATCCCATGTATTTGAAGCTAACTCGTTTGTTTCGCATGCAGTTGTAGCTAAATAATGTATATTACAAGTATTTGTAGCTAAACCATTTGTTTCGCATGGAATTGAAGCTACCTCGTTTGTTCCTCCAGATTTTGAAGCTATATCACTTATATCGCAAGTATTTGAAGCTAAATCATATGTTTCGCATGGATTTGAAGCTGAACCTACTACATCGCATGATTTAAAGCAAAATCTTCTGTATCGCATGGATTTGAAGCTAAACCTTCTACATCGCATTGATTTGAAGCTAAATCATGTGTTTCGCATGGATTTGAAGCTAACTCGTTTGTCTCGCATGCAGTTGTAGCTTAATAATTTATATCACAAGCATTTGTAGCTTATCCATTTGTTTCGCATGGATTTGAAGCTAAGCCTTCTACTTCGCATTGATTTGAAGCTAAATCATTTGTTTCGCGTGGAATTGAAGCTACCTCGTTTGTTCCTCCTGCTTTTGAAGCTATATCACTTATATCGCAAGTATTTGAAGCTAAATCATATGTGTCGCATGGATTTGAAGCTGAACCTACTAGATCGCATGATTTAAAGCAAAATCTTGTGTATCGCATGGATTTGAAGCTGAACCCTCTACATCGCATTGATTTGCAACTAAATCATGTGTTTCGCATGGATCTGAATCTAACTCGTTTGTTTCGCCTGCATTTGAAGCCATATCACTTATATTCGCATGCCTTTGATGCTAAATCATTCGTTTCGCATGGATTTGAAGCTAAGCCTTTTACTTCGCATTGATTTGAACCAATTCATGTGTTTAGCGTGGATTTGAAGGTAACTCGTTTGTTTCGCATGCAGTTGAAGCTTTATCACCTTTAACCCAAGTGTTTGAAGCTCAATCATTTGTTTCACATGGATTTGAAGCTAAACCTTCTACATCGAATTGATTTGAAGCTAACTCATGTGTTTCGCGTGGATTTGAAGGTAACTCGTTTGTTTCGCATGCAGTTGGAGCTATACCGCCTATATCCCTAGTGTTTGAAGCTCAATCATTTGTTTCGCATGGATTTGAAGCTAACTCGTTCGTTGCGCATGGTTTTGAAGCTAGTTCGTTTGTTTCGCCGCGAGTTCAAGATAAATCATGTTTATCACAAGTATCTGAAGCTAAACCATTTGTTTCGCATGAATTTGATGCAAAACCACGTGTTTTGTATGAATTTGAAGATAAATCATGTGTTTCGGTTGGGTTTTGAAGCTAAGCCTCCTACATCGCACTGATATGAAGATAAATCATTTCTTTCGCATGGATTTCAATCTAAGCCTTCTACATCGCATTGATTTGAAGCTAAACAATGTGCTTCGCTTGGATTTGAAGCTACCTCGTTTGTTTCGCATGCAGTTGAAGCGATATCATGTATATCACAAGTATTTGAAGCTGAACCATTTGATTCGAATAGATTTCAAGCTAAGCCTTCTACTTCGCATTTATTTGTAGCTAAATCATTTGTCACGCGTGGATTTGAAGGTAACTCGTTTGTTTCGCATGCAGTTGAAACGATGTCACGTATACCACAAGTATTTGAAGCTAAACCATTTGCTTCGCATTGATTTGAAGCTAAGCCTTCAACTTCGCATTGATTTGAAGCTAAATCATGTGTATCGCATGGATTTGACGCTAACTCGTTTGTTACGCCTGCAGTTGAATCTATATCACTTATATCACAAGTATTTGAAGCTAAATCATTTGTTCCGCATGGATTTGAAGCTAGGCCTTCTATTTCGCAGTGATTAGAAGCTAAATCATGTGTTTCGCATGCATTTGAAGCTGTCTCGTCTGTTTCGAATCCAGTTGAAGCTAAATCATGTATATCACAAGTATTTGAAGCTAAACCATTTGATTCGCTTGGATTTGAAGATAATCCTTCTACCTCACATTGAGTTGAAGGTGAATCATATCTTTCGCTTGGATTTGAAGCTAACTCTTTTGTTCCGCATGCGGTTGAAGCTAAAGCATGTATACCACAAATGTTTATATCTAAACCATTCGTTTCGCATGGATTTGAAGCTAAGTCTTCTACTTCGCATTAATTTGAAGCTAAATCGTGTGTTTCTCTTGGATTTGAAGTTAACTCGTTTGTTTCGCATGCAGTTGAAGCTATTACATTTATATCGCAAGTATTTGAAGTTGAACCGCTCGTTTCGCATGGATCTGAAGCTAAGCCTTCTACTTCGCATTGATTTGAAGCTAAATCGTGTGCTTCAATTGAAATTGAAGTTAACTCGTTTGTTTCGCCTGCATTTGATGCTATTTCATTTAAACCGCAAGCATTTGAAGGTAAATCATTTGTTTCGCATGGATTTGAAGTTATGCCTTGTACTTCGCATTGATTTGAAGCTAAATCATGTGATTCGCTAGGATTTGATGTTAACTCGTTTGTTTCGCATGCAGTTGGAGCTAAATCATGTCTATCACAGGCATTTGAAGCTAAACCATTTGTTTCGCATGGCTTTGAAGCTAACTCGTTTGTTTCGCTCGCATTTGAAGATATATCGCTTATATTCGCAAGTATTTGAAGCTAAACCGCTAGTTTCGCATGGATCTAAAGCTAAGCCTTCTACTTCGCATGAATTTGAAGCTAAATCATGTGTTTGGCCTGGATTTGAAGCGAACTCGTTTGTTTCGCATGGATTTGAAGCTATACCTTCTACTTCGCATTGATTTGAAGCTGCATCATGTGTTTCGCTTGAATTTGAAACTAACGCGTTTGTTTGGCATGCAGTTGAAGCTAAATCATGTATATCACAAGTATTTGAAGCTAAAAGATTTTGGTCACATGGATTTGAAACTAAGCCTTCTACTTCACATTGATTTGAAGTTAAGTCACGTGTTTCGCATGGATTTAAAGCTAAATCATGTGTTTCGTTTGGATTGAAGCTAACTCGTTTGTTCCGCATGCAGTTGAAGCTAAATCATGGTTATCACAAATATTTGAGACTAAACCATTTCTTTCGCGTGGATTTGAACCTAAACTTCTACTTCACATTGATTTGAAGTTAAATCATGTGTTTCGCATATATTTGAAGCTAACTCGTTTGTTTCGCATGCAGTTGAAGCTGAGCCTACTACTTCGCATGAATTTGAAGCTAAAACATGTATTTGGCCTGGATTTGAAGCGAACTCGTTTGTTTCGCATGGATTTGAAGCTACAATTTCTACTTCGCATTGATTTGAAGCTGCATACTGTGTTTCGCTTGAATTTGAAACTAACGCGTTTGTTTGGCATGCAGTTGAAGCTAAATCATGTATATCACAAGTATTTGAAGCTAAACGATTTGGGTCACATGGATTTGAAACTAAGCCTTCTACTTCACATTGATTTGAAGTTAAATCTTGTGTTTCACATGGATTTGAAGCTACCTCGTTTGTTTCGCATGCAGTTGAAGCTAAATCATGTATATCATAGGTATCTGCGGCTAAACAATTTGTTTCGCATGTATTTGATGCTAAACCACGTGTTTCGCCTAAATTTGAAGATAAATCATGTGTTTCGCATGAATTTGTAGCTTAATCATGTGTTTCGCATGGATTTGAAGCTAATCCTTCTACTTCGCATTGATTTGAAGCTAAGTCATGTGTTTCGCATGGATTTTGAAGCTAACTCGTTTGATTCGTCTGCATTTGAAGCTATATCACTTATATCCTAAGTGTTTGAAGCTCAATCGTTTGTTCCGCTTGGATTAGAAGCTAAACCTTCCACGTCGCTTTGATTCGAAGCTAAATCTAGCGTTTTTCATGGATTTGAAACTAAGTCGTTTGTTCCCCCTGCATTTGAAGCTATATCACTTATACCGCAAGTATCTGAAGCTAAATGAATTGTTTCTCATGCATTTGAAGCTAAGCCTTCTAATTCGCATTGTTTTGAAGCTAAATCATGTGTTTCGCTTGGATTTGAAGCTGAGCCTTATACTTCGCATTTATTAGAAGCTAAATCATGTGTTTCGCATGGATTGGAAGCTAAATCATGTGTTTTGCATGGATTTGAAGCTAATTCATGTGTATCGCATGGCTTTTGAAGCTAAATCATGTGTTTCGCATGGGGTTGAAGCTAAGCCATCTACTTCGCATTGATTTGAAGCTAAATCATGTGTTTCGCGTGGACTTGAAGCTATCTGTTTGGTTTCGCATGCATTTGAAGCTAACTCGTTCGTTTCGCCTGTATTTGAATCTATATCACTTATATCGCAACTATTTGAAGCTAAATCATGTGTTTCGCTTGGATTTGAAGCTAAACCTTCTACATCGCATTGATTTTAAGCTAAATCATGTGTTTCGCATGGATTTGAAGCTAACTCGTTTGTTTCGCATGCAGTTGTAGCTAAATAGTGTATACCACGAGTATTTGTAGCTATATCATTTGTTTCGCATGGATCTGAAGCTAATCCTGCTACTTCGCATTGATTTGAAGCTAAATCATTTGTTTCGCATAGAACTGAAGCCACCTCGTTTGTTCCTCCCGCTTTTGAAGCTATATCACTTATATCGCAAGTATTTGAAGCTAAATCATATGTGTCGCATGGACTTGAAGCTAACTCCTGTATTTCGCGTGGATTTGAAGGTAACTCGTTTGTTTCGCATGCAGTTGGAGCTATACCACCTATATCCCAAGTGTTTGAAGTTCAATCATTTGTTTCGCATGGATTTGAAGCTAAACCTTCTACATCGCATTGATTTGCAGCTAAATCAAGTGTTTCGCATGGATTTGAAGCTATCTCGTTTGTTTCGCATGCAGTTGAAGCTATAACACCTATATCCCAAGTGTGTGAAGCACAATCATTTGTTTCGCATGGAATTGAAACTAAACCTTCTACATCGCATTGATTTGAAGCTAACTCATTTGTTTCGCATAGAACTGAAGCTAAACCTTCTACATCGCATTGATTTGCAGCTAAATCATGTGTTTCGCATGGATTTGAAGCTAACTCGTTCGTTGCGCATACAGTTAAATCTCAATAACGTATATAACAAGTAATTGAAGCTAAACCGTTTGTTTCGCATGGATTTGAAGCTAAGCCTTCTACTTCGCATTAATTGGAAGCTAAATCACGTGTTTCTCTTGGATTTGCAGCTAAACCTTCTACATCGCATTCATTTGAACCAATTCATGTGTTTCGCGTGGATTTGAAGGTAACTCGTTTGTTTCGCATGCAGTTGAAGCTATATCACCTTTATCCCAGGTGTTTGAAGCTAAATCATTTGTTTCGCATGGATTTGAAGCTAAACCTTCTACATCGCATGGATTTGAAGCTAAACCTTCTAGATCGCATTGATTTGTAGCTAAATCACGTGTTTCGCATGGATTAGAAGCTAAGCATTCTACTTCGCATTAATAGGAAGCTAAAGCACGTGATTCACTTGGATTTGAAGCTAAATCTTCTACATCGCATTCATTTGAAGCTGAAACTTGTGTTTCGCGTGGATTTGAAGGTAACTCGTTTGTTTCGCATTCAGTTGTAGCTAAATAATGTATATCACAAGTATTTGTAGCTAAATAATTTGTTTCGCATGGATTTGAAGCTAAGCCTTCTACTTCGCATTGATTTGAAGCTAAATCATTTGTTTCGCATAGAACTGAAGCTACCTCGTTTGTTCCTCCTGCTTTTGAAGCTATATCACTTATATCGCAAGTATTTGAAGCTAAATCATAGGTGTCGCATGGATTTGAAGCTAACTCATGTATTTCGCGTGGACTTGAAGGTAACTCGTTTTGTTTCGCATGCAGTTGGAGCTATACCACCTATATCCCAAGTGTTTGAAGTTCAATCATTTGTTTCGCATGGATTTGAAGCTATACCTTCTACATCCCATGGATTTGAAGCTAAATCATGTGTTTGGCATGGATTTGAAGCTAAGCCTTCTACTTCGCATTGATTGGATCCTAAATCACGTGTTTTGCATGGATTTGAAGCTAAGCCTTCTACATCGCATTGATTTGAAGCTAAATCACGTGTTTCGCGTGGATTTGAAGGTAACTCGTTTGTTTCGCATGCAGTTGAAGTTAAATCATGTCTTTTACAAGTATTTGAAGATGAACCATTTGAATCGCATGGCTTTGATCCTGAGCCTTCTACTTCGCACTGATTTGCACCTCAATAATGTGTTTCGCATGGATTTGAAGCTAACTCATTTGTTTCGCCTGCATTTGAAGCTATATCACTTATACCGCAAGTATTTGAAGGTAAATAATTTGTTTCGCATGGATGTGAAGCTAAGCCTTCTACTTCGCATTGATTGGATGCTAAATCATGTGTTTCGCATGAATTTGAAGCTAACTTGTTTGTTTCGCCTGCAGTTGAAGCTAAATCATGTATATCCGAACTATTTGAAGCTAAACCATTTGATTCGCATGGATTTGAAGCTAAGCCTTCTACTTCGCATTGATATCAATCTAAATCATGTGTTTCGCTTGGATTTGAAACTCACACATTTGTTTCGTATGCACTTGAAGCTAAATCATGTATATCACAAGAATTTGAAGTTAAACCATTTGTTCCGCCTGGATTTGAAGCTAAGCCGTCTACTTCTCATTGACATCAAGCTAAATCATGTGTTTCGCATTGATTTGAAGCTGAATCATGTGTTCCGCACGGGTTTGAAGTTAACTCGTTTGTTTCGCCTGCATTTGAAGCCATATCACATATATCGCAAGTATTAAAAGCAAAATCATTTGTTTCGCACGGTTTCGTAGCTAAGCTTTCTACTTCGAAATTGATTGGAATCTAAATCATGTGTTTCGCATGGATTTGAAGCTACCTTGTTTGTTCCGCATGCAGTTGAAGCTAAATCATGTTTATCACAAGTATTTGATGCTAAATCATATGTTTCGCATGGATTTGAAGCTAAATCATGTGTATTGCATTGATTTGAAGCTGATTCTTTTGTCTCGCATGGAGTTGAATATAAATCACGTTTATCACAAGTATGTGAAGCAAATCCATTTGTTTCGCAAGTATTTAAAGCTAAATCATTCGGTTCGTATGGGGTTGAAGCTAAGCCTTCTACTTCGTATTGATTTGAACCCAAATCATGTGTTTCGCATGGATCTGTAGCTAACTCGTTTGTTTCGCCTGCGTTTGCAGCTACGTCACTTATATTCGCAAGTAATTGTAGCTAAATCTTTCGTTTCGCATGGATTTGAAGCT
This sequence comes from Megalopta genalis, assembly GCF_051020955.1. Taxonomy (NCBI): domain Eukaryota; kingdom Metazoa; phylum Arthropoda; class Insecta; order Hymenoptera; family Halictidae; genus Megalopta; species Megalopta genalis. The sequence goes on along the minus strand of NW_027476211.1, from coordinate 40,934 downwards.
AAGCCTTCTAATTCGCATTGTTTTGAAGCTAAATAATGTGTTTCTCGTGGATTCGGAGCTAACTCGTTTGCTTCGAATGCAGTTGAAGCTAAATCATGTATATCACAAGTATTTGAAGCTAAACAATTTGTTTCGCATGGATTTGAAGCTAAGACTTCTACTTCGCCTTGATTGGAAGCTAAATCATGTGTTCTACATGGATTTGAAGCTAACTCGTTTGATTCGTCTGCATTTGAAGCTATATCACTTATATCGCAAGTATTTGAAGCTAGATCATTTGTATCGCATGGATTTGAAGCTAAGTCTTCTACTTCAACAGTGATTTGAAGCTAAATCATTTGTTTCGCATGGATTTGAAGCTAATCCATCTACATCGCATTGATTTGAAGCTAAATCAAGTGTTTCGCTTGGATTTGTAGCTAAACCTTCTAGATCGCGTTCATTAGCATCTAAATCATGTGTTTTGCATGGATTTGAAGCTAACAAGTTCGTTTCGCCAGCATTTGAAGCTATATCACTTATATCGCAAGTATATGAAGCTAAATCATTTGTTTTGCATGGATTTGAAGCTAAACATTCTACATCGCATTGATTTGCAGGTAATCATGTGTTTCGCATGGATTTGAAGCTAATCCTTCTACTTCGCATTGATTTGAAGCTAAGTCATGTGTTTCGCATGGATTTTGAAGCTAACTCGTTTGATTCGTCTGCATTTGAAGCTATATCACTTACATCCTAAGTGTTTGAAGCTCAATCGTTTGTTCCGCTTGGATTAGAAGCTAAACCTTCCACGTCGCTTTGATTCGAAGCTAAATCTAGTGTTTTTCATGGATTTGAAACTAAGTCGTTTGTTCCCCCTGCATTTGAAGCTATATCACTTATACCGCAAGTATCTGAAGCTAAATGAATTGTTTCTCATGCATTTGAAGCTAAGCCTTCTAATTCGCATTGTTTTGAAGCTAAATCATGTGTTTCGCTTGGATTTGAAGCTGAGCCTTATACTTCGCATTTATTAGAAGCTAAATCATGTGTTTCGCATGGATTGGAAGCTAAATCATGTGTTTTGCATGGATTTGAAGCTAATTCATGTGTATCGCATGGCTTTTGAAGCTAAATCATGTGTTTCGCATGGGGTTGAAGCTAAGCCATCTACTTCGCATTGATTTGAAGCTAAATCATGTGTTTCGCGTGGACTTGAAGCTATCTGGTTGGTTTCGCATGCATTTGAAGCTAAATCACTTGTATCGCAAGTATCCGAAGCTAAATCAATTGTTTGGCATAGATTTGAAGCTAAACCTTCTACATCGCATTGATTTGCATCTAAATTCATGTGTTTCGCGTGGACTTGAAGCTAGCTCGTTCGTTTTGCCTGCATTTGAATCTACATCACTTATATCGCAAGTATTTGAAGCTAAATCATTTGTTTCGCATGGATTTGAAACTAAACCTTCTACATCGCATTGATTTGTAGCTAAATCATGTGTTTCGTTTGGATTTGATACTATCTCGTTTGTTTCGTCTGCATTTGAAGCAATATCACTTATATCGCAAGTATCTGAAGTTAAATCAATTGTTTCGCATGGATTTGACGCTAAGTCTTTTGTTTCGCCAGCATTTGAAGCTATATCACTTATATCGCAAGTATTTGAAGCTAAATCATTTGTTTCGGGCGGATTTGAAGATAAACCTTCTACACCGCATTGATTTGAAGCTAAATCATGTGTTTCGCATGGATTTGAAGCTAACTCATTTGTCTCTCCTGCATTCGAAGCTATATCACTTATATCGCAAGTATCTGAAGTTAAATCATTTGTTTCGCGCGGATTTGAAGCTAAACCTTCTACTTCGCATTGGTTTGTAGCTAAATCATGTGTATCGCATGTATTTGAAGCTAACTCGTTTGCATCGCATGCAGATGAAGTTAAATCATGTATATCACAAGTAGTTGAAACTAAACCATTTGTTTCGCATGGATTTGAAGATGGGCCGTCTACTTCGCATTGATTTGAAGCTAAATCATGTGTTTCGCATGGATTTGAAGCTAATACATCTAGATCGCAGTGATTTGAAGCTAAATCATGAGTTTCGCATTGACTTGAAGCTAAATCATGTGTATCACATGGCTTTTGAAGCTAACTCGTTTGATTCGTCTGCATTTGAAACTATATCAATTATATCGCAAGTATTTGAAGCTAAATCATATGTTTCGCATGTATTTGAAGCTAAGACTTCTACGTCGCATTGATTTGCATGTAAATCATATGTTTTGCATGGATTTGAAGCTAAACCTTCTACGTCGCATTGATTTGCAGCAAAATCATGTGCATCGCATGGAGTTGAAGCTAACTCGATCGTTTCGACTGCATATGAAGCTATGTCATTTATATCGCAAGTATTTGAAGCTAAATCATTTGTTTCGCATGGATTTGAAGCTAGGCCTTCTACTTTGCATTGATTTGAAGCTAAATCACGTGTTTTGCATGTATTTGAAGGAAACTCGTTTGATTCGCATGCAGTTGAAACTAAATCATGTATATCACAAGTATTTGCAGCTAAACCATTTGATTCGCATGGATTTGAAGCTAAGCCTTCAACTTCGCATTGATTTGAAGCTAAATCATATGTGTCGCATGTATTTGAAGCTAACTCGTTTGTTTCCCCTTCATTTGAAGCTATATCACTTATACAGCAAGTTCCTGTGCTAAATCATTTGCTTCGCATGTATTTGTAGCTAAACCTTCTACATCGCATTGATTTGAAGCTAAATAATTTGTGTCGCATGTATTTGAGGCTAATCCTTCTACATCGCATTGAGTTGAAGCAAGATAATGTGTTTCGCATGGATTTGATGCTAACTTGTTTGTTTCGGATGCAGTTGAAGCTATTTCATGTATATCGCAGGTATTTGAAGCTAAACCATTTGTTTCGCATGGATTTGAAGCTAACCCTTCTACTTGGTATTGAAATGAAGCTAAATCATGTGTTTTGCCTGGATTTGAAGCTAACTCGTTTGTTCTGTCTGCATTTGAAGCTACCTCATTTATATCGCAATTATCTGAAGCTAAATCATTTGTTTCTCATGTATTTGAAGCAAAGCCTTCGACTTCGCTTTGATTAAAGCCTAAATCATTGTTTCGGTTGGATTTGAAGCTAACTCGTTTGTTTCGCATGCAGTTGATGCTAAATCATGTTTATCACAAGTATCTGAAGCAAAACCATTTGTTTCGCAAGAATATGAAGCTAATGCATGTGTTTCGCACGAATTTGAATCTAAATCATGTGTTTCGCATGGATTTGATGCTAACTCGTTTGTTTCGCATGCAGTTGAAGCTAAATCATGTATATCACAAGTATTTGAAGCTAAACCATTTGTATCGCATAGATTTGAAGCTCTGCCTTCTTCATCGCATTGATTTGACGCTAAATATTGTGTTTCGAATGGATTTGAAGCTAACTCGTTTGTTTCGCATGCAGTTGAAACTAAATCATGTATATCACAAGTCTTTGCAGCTAAACCATTTGTATCGCATGGATTTGAAGCTCTGTCTTCTACTTCGCATTGATTTGACGCTAAATATTGTGTTTCGAATGGATTTGAAGCTAACTCGTTTGTTTCGCATGCAGTTGAAGCGAAATTATGTATATCACATGTATTTGCAGCTAAACAATTCATTCGCATGGATTTGAAGCTAAGCCTTCTACTTGGCATTGAATTGAAGCTAAATCGTGTGTTTTGCATGGATTTGAAGCCAACTCGTTTGTTTCTCCTGTATTTGAAGCTGTATCATTTATATCGCCCGTATTTGAAGCTAATCCATTTGTTTCGCATGGATTTGAAGCTAAGCCTTCTACATCGCATTGATTTGAAGCTAAATCATGTGTTTCGCGTGGATTTGAAGGTAACTCGTTTGTTTCGCATGCAGTTGAAGCTAAATCATGTCTTTCACAAGTATTTGAAGATGAACCATTTGAATCGCATGGCTTTGAACCTGAGCCTTCTATTTCGCACTGATTTGCACCTAAATAATGTGTTTCGCATGGATTTGAAGCTAAACCTTCTACATCCCATGGATTTGAAGCTAAATCATGTGTTTTGCATGGATTTGAAGCTAAGCCTTCTACTTGGCATTGAATTGAAGCTAAATCGTGTGTTTTGCATGGATTTGAAGCAACTCGTTTGTTTCTCCTGTATTTGAAGCTGTATCATTTATATCGCCCGTATTTGAAGCTAATCCATTTGTTTCGCATGGATTTGAAGCTAAGCCTTCTACATCGCATTGATTTGAAGCTAAATCATGTGTTTCGCGTGGATTTGAAGCTAACTCGTTCGTTGCACCTGCAGTTGAATCTACTTCACTTATATCGCAAGTATTTGAAGCTAAATCATGTGTATCGCGTGGATTTTGAAGCTAACTCGTTTGATTAGTCTGCATTTGAAGCTGTATCACATATACCCCAATTGTTTGAAGCTAAATCATTTGATTCGCATGGATTTGGAGCTAAACCTTCTACATCGCATTGATTTGCAGCTAAATCATGTGTTTCGCATGGATTTGAAGCTAACTCGTTCGTTGCGCATACAGTTAAATCTCAATAACGTATATCACAAGTATTTGAAGCTAAACCATTTGTTTCGCTTGGATTTGAAGCTAAACCTTCTACATCGCATTCATTTGAACCAATCCATGTGTTTCGCGTGGATTTGAAGGTATCTCGTTTGTTTCGCATGCAGTTGAAGTTATATCACCTTTATCCCAAGTGTTTGAAGCTCAATCATTTGTTTCACATGGATTTGAAGCTAAACCTTCTACATCGCATTGATTTGAAGCTAACTCATTTGTTTCGCATAGAACTGAAGCTACCTCGTTTGTTCCTCCTCCTTTTGAAGCTATATCACTTATATCGCAACTATTTGAAGCTAAATCATATGTGTCGCATGGATTTGAAGCTGAACCCTCTACATCGAATTGATATGAAGCTAAATCTTGTGTATCGCATGGATTTGAAGCTAAACCTTCTACATCGCATTGATTTGCAGCTAAATCATGTATTTCGCATGGATTTGAAGCTAACTCGTTCGTTGCACCTGCAGTTGAATCTACTTCACTTATATCGCAAGTATTTGAAGCTAAATCATGTGTATCGCGTGGATTTTGAAGCTAACTCGTTTGATTAGTCTGCATTTGAAGCTGTATCACATATACCCCAATTGTTTGAAGCTAAATCATTTGATTCGCATGGATTTGGAGCTAAACCTTCTACATCGCATTGATTTGCAGCTAAATCATGTGTTTCGCATAGAACTGAAGCTAAACCTTCTACATCGCATTGATTTGCAGCTAAATCATGTGTTTCGCATGGATTTGAAGCTAACTCGTTCGTTGCGCATACAGTTAAATCTCAATAACGTATATCACAAGTAATTGAAGCTAAACCATTTGTTTCGCATGGATTTGAAGCTAAGCCTTCTACTTCGCATTAATTGGAAGCTAAATCACGTGTTTCTCTTGGATTTGCAGCTAAACCTTCTACATCGCATTCATTTGAACCAATTCATGTGTTTCGCGTGGATTTGAAGGTAACTCGTTTGTTTCGCATGCAGTTGGAGCTATACCACCTATATCCCAAGTGTTTGAAGCTCAATCATTTGTTTCGCATGGATTTGAAGCTAAACCTTCTACATCGCATTGATTTTAAGCTAAATCATGTGTTTCGCATGGATTTGAAGCTAACTCGTTTGTTTCGCATGCAGTTGTAGCTAAAAAGTGTATATCACGAGTATTTGTAGCTAAATCATTTGTTTCGCATGGATTTGAAGCTAAGCCTGCTACTTCGCATTGATTTGAAGCTAAATCATTTGTTTCGCATAGAACTGAAGCTACCTCGTTTGTTCCTCCTGCTTTTGAAGCTATATCACTTATATCGCAAGTATTTGAAGCTAAATCATATGTGTCGCATGGATTTGAAGCTGAACCTTCTACATCGAATTGATTTGAAGCTAAATCTTGCGTATCGCATGGATTTGAAGCTAAACCTTCTACACCGCATTGATTTGCAGCTAAATCATGTGTTTCGCATGGATTTGAAGCTAACTCGTTCGTTTGGCCTGCAGTTGAATCTACATCACTTATATCGCAAGTATTTGAAGCTAAATCATGTGTATCGCGTGGATTTTGAAGCTAACTCGTTTGATTATAATGCATTTGAAGCTATATCACTTATACGCCAACTGTTTGCAGCTAAATCATTTGCTTCGCATGGATTTGGAGCTAAATCTTCTACATCGCATTGATTTTCAGCTAAATCATGTGTTTCGCTTGGATTTGAAGCTAACTCGTTCGTTGCGCATACAGTTAAATATAAATAACGTATATCACAAGTATTTGAAGCAAAACCATTTGTTTCGCATGGATTTGAAGCTAAGCCTTCTCCTTCGCATTAATTGGAAGCTAAATCACGTGTTTTGCATGGATTTGAAGCTGAACCTTCTACATCGCATTGATTTGCAAATGAATCATGTGTTTCGCATGGCTTTGAATCTAGCTCGTTCGTTTCGCTAGTATTTGAATCTATATCACTTATATCGCAAGTATTTGAAGCTAAATAATGTATTTCGCGTGGATTCGAAGTTAACTCGTCTGTTTCGCATGCAGCTGATGCTAAATCATGTATATCCCAAGTATTTGAAGCTAAACAATTTGTTTCGCATGGATTTGAAGCTAAAGCTTCTACATCGCATTGATTTGAAGCTAAATCATGTGTTTCGCATGGATTTGAAGCTAACTCGTTTGTTTCGCAGGCAGTTGTAGCTAAATAATGTATATCACAAGTATTTGCAGCTAAACCATTTGCTTCGCATGTATTTGAAGCTAAGCCTTCTACTTCGCATTGATTTGAAGCTAAATCATATGTTTCGCATAGAATTGAAGCTACCTCGTTTGTTCCTACTACTTTTGAAGCTATATCACTTATATCGCAAGTATTTGAAGCTAAATCATATGTGTCTCATGGATTTGAAGCTGAACCTTCTACATCGCATTGATTTGAAGCTAAATCGTGTGTTTCGCATGGATTTGAAGCTAACTCGTTTGTTTCGCATGCAGTTGTAGCTAAATAATGTATATCACAAGTATTTTTGTAGCTCAACCATTTGTTTCGCATGGATTTGAAGCTAATCCTTCTACATCCCATGGATTTGAAGCTAAATCATGTGTTTGGCATGGATTTGAAGCTAAGCCTTCTACTTCGCATTGATTGGATCCTAAATCACGTGTTTTGCATGGATTTGAAGCTAAGCCTTCTACATCGCATTGATTTGAAGGTAAATCATGTGTTTCGCGTGGATTTGAAGGTAACTCGTTTGTTTCGCATGCAGTTGAAGCTAAATCACGTCTTTCACAAGTATTTGAAGATGAACCATTTGAATCGCATGGCTTTGAACCTGAGCCTTCTATTTCGCACTGATTTGCACCTAAATAATGTGTTTCGCATGGATTTGAAGCTAAACCTTCTACATCCCATGGATTTGAAGCTAAATCATGTGCTTGGCATGGATTTGAAGCTAAGCCTTCTACTTCGCATTGATTGGATCCTAAATCACGTGTTTTGCATGGATTTGAAGCTAAGCCTTCTACATCGCATTGATTTGAAGCTAAATCATGTGTTACGCGTGGATTTGAAGGTAACTCGTTTGTTTCGCATGCAGTTGAAGTTAAATCATGTCTTTTACAAGTATTTGAAGATGAACCATTTGAATCGCATGGCTTTGAACCTGAGCCTTCTACTTCGCACTGATTTGCACCTCAATAATGTGTCTCGCATGGATTTGAAGCTAAACCTTCTACATCCTTGGATATGTAGCTAAATCATGTATTTGGCATGGATTTGAAGCTAAACCTCCTACACCGCATTGATTTGCAGCTGAACCATGTGTTTCGCATGGATTTGAAGCTAACTCGTTCGTTTCGCCTGCATTTGAAACTATATCACTTATATCGCAAGTATTTGAAGCTAAATCATGTGTTTCGTATGGATTTGAAGCTAACTCGTTTGTTTCGCATGCAGTTGGTGCTAAATCATGTAAATCACAAGTATTTGAAGCTAAACCATTTGATTCGCATGGATTTGAAGCTAAGCCTTCTACTTCGCACAGATTTGAATCCAATTCATTTGTGTCGCATAGATTTGAAACTAAGTCTTCTACTTCGCATTAATATGAAGTTAAATCATGTGTTTAGCATGGATTTCAAGACATATCACTTATATTCGCAAGTATTTGAAGCTAAACCGCTCGTATCGAATGGATCTGAAGCTAAGCCTTCTACTTCGCATGAATTTGAAGCTAGATCATGTGGTTGGCCTGGATTTGAAGCGAACTCGTTTGTTTCGCATGCAGTTGAAGGTAAATCACGTATATCACAAGCATTTGAAGCTAAACCATTTGTTTCGCATGGATTTGAAGAAAAGCCTTCAACTTCGCATTGATTTGAAGCTAAACCATGTGTTACGCATGAATATTAAGCAAAACTATGTGTTTCGCATGAATATTAAGCTAAACCATGTGTTTCGCATGAATATTAAGCTAAACCATGTGTTTCCCATGAAATTGAAGCTAACTCGGTTATTTCGCCGGCTATTGATGCTATATCACTTATATCGGAATTATCTGAAGATAAATCAATTGTTTCTCATGTAATTGAAGCTTAGCCTTCTATTTCGCATTGATTTGAAGCTAAATAATATCATTCGCATTGATTTGAATTTAACTCGTTTGTTTCGAATGCAGGTGAAGCTATATCATTTATATTCGCCAGTATTTGATCCAAAATCATTCGATTCGCATGGATTTGAAGCTAAACCTTCTACTTCGCATTGATTTGAAGCTGCATCATGTATTTCGCTTGTATTTGAAACTAACACGTTTGTTTGGCATGCAGTTGAAGCTAAATCATGTATATCACAAGTATTTGAAGATAATCCAGTTGCTTCGCATTGATTTGAAGGTAATCCTCTTACTTCGCATTGATTGGAAGCTAAATCACGTGTTTTGCATTGATTTGAAGCTAAGCCTTCTACTTCGCATTGATTGGATCCTAAATCACGTGTTTTGCATGGATTTGAAGCTAAGCCTTCTACATCGCATTGATTTGAAGCTAAATCATGTGTTACGCGTGGATTTGAAGGTAACTCGTTTGTTTCGCATGCAGTTGAAGTTAAATCATGTCTTTTACAAGTATTTGAAGATGAACCATTTGAATCGCATGGCTTTGAACCTGAGCCTTCTACTTCGCACTGATTTGCACCTCAATAATGTGTCTCGCATGGATTTGAAGCTAAACCTTCTACATCCCTTGGATATGTAGCTAAATCATGTGTTTGGCATGGATTTGAAGCTAAACCTTCTACATCGTATTGATTTGCAGCTGAACCATGTGTTTCGCATGGATTTGAAGCTAACTCGTTCGTTTCGCCTGCATTTGAAACTATATCACTTATATCGCAAGTATTTGAAGCTAAATCATGTGTTTCGATGGATTTGGAGCTAACTCGTTTGCTTCGAATGCAGTTGAAGCTAAATCATGTATATCACAAGTATTTGAAGCTAAACCATTTGTATCGCATGGATTTGAAGCACTGCCTTCTACTTCGCATTGATGTGACGCTAAATATTGTGTTTCGAATGGATTTGAAGCTAACTCGTTTGTTTCGCATGCAGTTGAAACTAAATCATGTATATCACAAGTATTTTCAGCTAAACAATTGATTCGCTTGGATTTGAAGCTAAGCCTTCTACTTGGCATTGAATTGAAGCTAAATCGTTTGTTTTCATGGATTTGAAGCTAACTCGTTTGTTTCCCCTGCATTTGAAGCAATATCACTTATACCGCAAGTTCCTGTGCTAAAGCAATTGTGTCGCATATATTTGAAGCTAAGCCTTCTACATCGCATTGATTTGAAGCTAAATCATGTGTTTCGCGTGGATTTGAAGGTAACTCGTTTGTTTCGCATACAGTTTAAGCCAAATCATGTCTTACACAAGTATTTATAGATGAACCATTTGAATCGCATGGTTTTGAACCTGAGCCTTCTATTTCGCACTGATTTGCACCTAAATAATGTGTTTCGCATGGATTTGAAGCTAAACCTTCTACATCCCATGGATTTGAAGCTAAATCATGTGCTTGGCATGGATTTGAAGGTAACTCGTTTCTTTCGCACGCAGTTGAAGCTATACCACCTATATCCCAAGTGTTTGAAGCTAAATCATGTGTTTCGCTTGGATTTGAAACTAAACCTTCTACATCGCATTCATTTGAACCAATTCATGTGTTTCGCGTGGATTTGAAGGTAACTCGATTGTTTCGCACGCAGTTGAAGCTATACCACCTATATCCCAAGTGTTTGAAGCTCAATCATTTGTTTCGCATGGATTTGAAGCTAAACCTTCTACATCGCATTGATTTGAAGCTAAATCATGTGTTTCGCATGGATTTGAAGATAACTCGTTTGTTTCGCATGCAGTTGTAGCTAAATAATGTATATCACAAGTATTTGTAGCTAAACCATTTGTTTCGCATGGAGTTGAAGCTAAGCCTTCTACTTCGCATTGATTTGAAGCTAAATCATTTGTTTCGCATAGAATTGAAGCTACCTCGTTTGTTCCTCCTGTTTTTGAAGCTATATCACTTATATTACAAGTATTTGTAGCTAAACCATTTGTTTCGCATGGATTTGAAACTAAGCCTTCTACTTCGCATTGATTTGAAGCTAAATCACTTGTTTCGCAAGGATTTGAAGCTAAACCTTCTACATCGCATGGATTTGAAGCTAAACCTTCTACATCGCATTGATTTGCAGCTAAATCATGTGTTTCGCATGGATTTGAAGCTAACTCGTTCGTTGCGCATGCAGTTAAATCTAAATAACGTATATCACAAGTATTTGATGTTAAACCATTTGTTTCGCATGGATTTGAAGCTAAGCCTTCTACTTCGCATTGATTGGATCCTAAATCACGTGTTTTGCATGGATTTGAAGCTAGGCCTTCTACATCGCATTGATTTGAAGCTAACTCATTTGTTTCGCATAGAACTGAAGCTAAACCTTCTACATCGCATTGATTTGAAGCTAAACCATTTGTTTCGCATTGATTTGAAGCTAAGCCTTCTACTTCGAATTAATTGGAAGCTAAATCACGTGTTTTGCATGGATTTGAAGGTAACTCGTTTGTTTCGCATGCACTTGAAGCTATATCACCTTTATCCCAAGTGTTTGAAGCTCAATCATTTGTTTCACATGGATTTGAAGCTAAACCTTCTACATCGCATTGATTTGAAGCTAACTCATTTGTTTCGCATAGAACTGAAGCTAAACCTTCTACATCGCATTGATTTGAAGCTAAACCATTTGTTTCGCATTGATTTGAAGCTAAGCCTTCTACTTTGCATTAATTGGAAGCTAAATCACGTGTTTTGCATGGATTTGAAGCTGAACCTTCTACATCGCATTGATTTGCAAATGAATTTTGTGTTTCGCATGGATTTGAAGCTAACTCGTTCGTTTCGCCTCTATTTGAATCTATATCACTTATATCGCAAGTATTTGAAGCTAAATCATTTGTTTCGCTTGGATTTGCAGCTAAACCTTCTACATCGCATTCATTTGAACCAATTCATGTGTTTCGCGTGGATTTGAAGGTAACTCGTTTGTTTCGCATGCAGTTGTAGCTATATCACCTTTACCCCAAGTGTTTGAAGCTCAATCATTTGTTTCGCATGGATTTGAAGCTAAACCTTCTACATCGCATTGATTTTAAGCTAAATCATGTGTTTCGCATGGATCTGAAGCTAACTCGTTTGTTTCGCATGCAGTTGTAGCTAAATAGTGTATATCACGAGTATTTGTAGCTAAATCATTTGTTTCGTATGGATTTGAAGCTAAGCCTACTACTTCTCATTGATTTGAAGCTAAATCATTTGTTTCGCATAGAACTGAAGCTACCTCGTTTGTTCCTCCTCCTTTTGAAGCTATATCACTTATATCGCAAGTATTTGAAGCTAAATCACATGTGTTTCGCATGGATTTGAAGCTAACTCGTTCGTTTCGCCTGTATTTGAATCTATATCACTTATATCGCAACTATTTGAAGCTAAATCATGTGTTTCGCTTGGATTTGAAGCTAAACCTTCCACATCGCATTCATTTGAACCAATTCATGTGTTTCGCGTGGATTTGAAGGTAACTCGTTTGTTTCGCATGCAGTTGAAGCTATATCACCTTTCTCCCAAGTATTTGAAGCTCAATCATTTGTTTCACATGGATTTGAAGCTAAACCTTCTACATCGTATTGATTTGAAGCTAAATCATGTGTTTTGCATGGATTTGAAGCTATATCACTTATATCGCAAGTATCTGAATCTAAATCAATTGTTTCTCATGTATTTGAAGCAAAGGCTTCTACTTCTCATTGATTTGAAGATAAATCATGTGTTTCGCATGGATTTGAAGCTATCTCGTTCGTTCCTCTTGCATTTGAAGCTATACCACTTATATCGCAAGTATCTGAAGCTAAATCATTTTTTTCGCATGGATTTGAATCTAACCTCCTACATCGCACTGATTTGCAGCTTAATAATGTGTTTTGCATGGATTTGAAGCTCACTCGTTTGTTTCCCCTACATTTGGAGCTATATCACTTATATAACAAGTGTCTGATGCTAAATCATTTGTTTCGCATGGATTTGAAGCTAAACCTTCTACATCCCATGGATTTGAAGCTAAATCATGTGTTTGGCATGGATTTGAAGCTAAACCTTCTACATCGCATTGATTTTCAGCTGATTCATGTGTTTCGCTTGGATTTGAAGCTAAACCTTCTACATCGCATTGATTTGAAGCTAAATCATGTGTTTCGCATGGATTTGATGCTAACTTGTTTGTTTCGCATGCAGTTGTAGCTAAATAATGTATATCACAAGTATTTGTAGCTAAACCATTTGTTTCGCATGGATTTGAAGCTATGCCTTCTACTTCGCATTGATTAGAAGTTAAATCATGTGTTTCTCTTGGATTTGAAGCTTAATCATGTGTTTCGCGTGGATTTGAAGGTAACTCGATTGTTTCGCATGCACTTGAAGCTATATCACCTTTATCCCAAATGTTTGAAGCTCAATCATTTGTTTCACATGGATTTGAAGCTAAACCTTCTACATCGCATTGATTTGAAGCTAACTCATTTGTTTCGCATAGAACTGAAGCTAAACCTTCTACATCGCATTGATTTGCAGCTAAATCATGTGTATCGCGTGGATTTTGAAGCTAACTCGTTTGATTAGTCTGCATTTGAAGCTATATCACTTATACCCCAAGTGTTTGAAGCTAAATCATTTGTTTCGCATGGATTTGGAGCTAAACCTTCTACATCGCATTGATTTGCAGCTAAATCATGTGTTTCGCATGGATTTGAAGCTAACTCGTTCGTTGCGCATATAGTTAAATCTCAATAACGTATATCACAAGTATTTGAAGCTAAACCATTTGTTTCGCATGGATTTGAAGCTAAGCCTTCTACTTCGCATTAATTGGAAGATAAATCACGTGTTTTGCATGGATTTGAAGCTGAACCTTCTACATCGCATTGATTTGCAAATGAATCATGTGTTTCGCATGGATTTGAAGCTAACTCGTTCGTTTCGCCTCTATTTGAATCAATATCACTTATATCGCAAGTATTTGAAGCTAAATCATGTGTTTCGCTTGGATTTGCAGCTAAACCTTCTACATCGCATTCATTTGAACCAATTCATGTGTTTCGCGTGGATTTGAAGGTAACTCGTTTGATTCGCATGCAGTTGAAGCTATATCACCTTTATCCCAAGTGTTTGAAGCTCAATCATTTGTTTCGCATGGATTTGAAGCTAAACCTTCTACATCGCATTGATTTTAAGCTAAATCATGTGTTTCGCATGGATTTGAAGCTAACTCGTTTGTTTCGCATGCAGTTGTAGCTAAATAGTGTATATCACGAGTATTTGTAGCTAAATCATTTGTTTCGCATGGATTTGAAGCTAAGCCTGCTACTTCGCATTGATTTGAAGCTAAATCATTTGTTTCGCATAGAACTGAAGCTACCTCGTTTGTTCCTCCTCCTTTTGAAGCTATATCACTTATATCGCAAGTATTTGAAGCTAAATCACATGTGTCGCATGGATTTGAAGCTGAACCTTCTACATCGAATTGATTTGAAGCTAAATCTTGTGTATCGCATGGATTTGAAGCTAAACCTTCTACATCGCATTGATTTGCAGCTAAATCATGTGTTTCGCTTGGAGTTTAAGCTAACACGTTTGTTTCACATGCAGTTGAAGCTAAATCACGTATATCACAAGTATTTGGAGCTGAACCATTCGTTTCGCATCAATATTAAGCTAAACCATGTGTTTCGCATGATTTTGAATCTAAATCATGTTTTTCACAAGTATTTGAAGCCGAACCATTAGATTCGCATGGATTTGAAGCTACCCCTTCTACTTCGCATTGATTTGAAGCTAAATCATGTGTTTCGCATGTATTTGAAGCTAACTCATTTGTCTCTCCTGCATTTGAAGCTATATCACTTATATCGCAAGTATTTGAATGAAAATCTTTCGTTTCGCATGGATTTGAAGCTAAATCATGTGTTTCGCTTGGACTCGAAGATAACTCGCTTGTTTCGCATGCATTTGAAGCTCTACCATTTATACTGCAAGTATTTGAAGCTAAATCATTCGCTTCGCATGGATTTGAAGGTAAGCCTACTACTACTCATTGATTTGAAGCTAAATCATTTGTTTCGCATAGAACTGAAGCTACCTCGGTTGTTTCGCATGCAGTTGTAGCTAAATAGTGTATATCACGAGTATTTGTAGCTAAGTCATTTGTTTCGCATGGATTTGAAGCTAAGCCTACTACTTCTCATTGATTTGAAGCTAAATCATTTGTTTCGCATAGAACTGAAGCTACCTCGTATGTTCCTCCTCCTTTTGAAGCTATATCACTTATATCGCAAGTTTTTGAAGCTAAATCACATGTGTCGCATGGATTTGAAGCTGAACCTTCTACATCGAAATGATTTGAAGCTAAATCTTGTGTATCGCATGGATTTGAAGCTAAACCTTCTACATCGCATTGATTTGCAGCTAAATCATGTGTTTCGCATGGATTTGAAGCTAACTCGTTCGTTGCGCCTGCAGTTGAATCTACATCACTTATATCGCAAGTATTTGAAGCTAAATCATGTGTATCGCGTGGATTTTGAAGCTAGCTCGTTTGATTAGTCTGCATTTGAAGCTATACCACTTATATGCCAAGTGTTTGAAACTAAATCATTTGTTTCGCATGGATTTGGAGCTAAACCTTCTACATCGCATTGATTTGCAGCTAAATCATGTGTTTCGCTTGGAGTTTAAGCTAACACGTTTGTTTCACATGCAGTTGAAGCTAAATCACGTATATCACAAGTATTTGGAGCTGAACCATTCGTTTCGAATCAATATTAAGCTAAACCATGTGTTTCGCATGATTTTGAATCTAAATCATGTTTTTCACAAGTATTTGAAGCCGAACCATTAGATTCGCATGGATTTGAAGCTACCCCTTCTACTTCGCATTGATTTGAAGCTAAATCATGTGTTTCGCATGGATTTGAAGCTAACTCGTTCGTTTCGCCTCTATTTGAATCTATATCACTTATATCGCAAGTATTTGAAGCTAAATCATGTGTTTTGCTTGGATTTGCAGCTAAACCTTCTACATCGCATTCATTTGAACCAATTCATGTGTTTCGCGTGGATTTGAAGGTAACTCGTTTGTTTCGCATGCAGTTGAAGCTATATCACCTTTACCCAAGTGTTTGAAGCTCAATCATTTGTTTCGCATGGATTTGAAGCTAAACCTTCTACATCGCATTGATTTTAAGCTAAATCATGTGTTTCGCATGGATCTGAAGCTAACTCGTTTGTTTCGCATGCAGTTGTAGCTAAATAGTGTATATCACGAGTATTTGTAGCTAAATCATTTGTTTCGCATGGATTTGAAGCTAAGCCTACTACTACTCATTGATTTGAAGCTAAATCATTTGTTTCGCATAGAACTGAAGCTACCTCGTTTGTTTCGCATGCAGTTGTAGCTAAATAGTGTATATCACGAGTATTTGTAGCTAAATCATTTGTTTCGCATGGATTTGAAGCTAAGCCTACTACTCCTCATTGATTTGAAGCTAAATCATTTGTTTCGCATAGAACTGAAGCTACCTCGTTTGTTCCTCCTCCTTTTGAAGCTATATCACTTATATCGCAAGTTTTTGAAGCTAAATCACATGTGTCGCATGGATTTGAAGCTGAACCTTCTACATCGAAATGATTTGAAGCTAAATCTTGTGTATCGCATGGATTTGAAGCTAAACCTTCTACATCGAATTGATTTGCAGCTAAATCATGTGTTTCGCATGGATTTGAAGCTAACTCGTTCGTTGCGCCTGCAGTTGAATCTACATCACTTATATCGCAAGTATTTGAAGCTAAATCATGTGTATCGCGTGGATTTTGAAGCTAGCTCGTTTGATTAGTCTGCATTTGAAGCTATACCACTTATATGCCAAGTGTTTGAAACTAAATCATTTGTTTCGCATGGATTTGGAGCTAAACCTTCTACATCGCATTGATTTGCAGCTAAATCATGTGTTTCGCTGGAGTTTAAGCTAACACGTTTGTTTCACATGCAGTTGAAGCTAAATCACGTATATCACAAGTATTTGGAGCTGAACCATTCGTTTCGAATCAATATTAAGCTAAACCATGTGTTTCGCATGATTTTGAATCTAAATCATGTTTTTCACAAGTATTTGAAGCCGAACCATTAGATTCGCATGGATTTGAAGCTACCCCTTCTACTTCGCATTGATTTGAAGCTAAATCATGTGTTTCGCATGGATTTGAAGCTAACTCGTTCGTTTCGCCTCTATTTGAATCTATATCACTTATATCGCAAGTATTTGAAGCTAAATCATGTGTTTTGCTTGGATTTGCAGCTAAACCTTCTACATCGCATTCATTTGAACCAATTCATGTGTTTCGCGTGGATTTGAAGGTAACTCGTTTGTTTCGCATGCAGTTGAAGCTATATCACCTTTACCCCAAGTGTTTGAAGCTCAATCATTTGTTTCGCATGGATTTGAAGCTAAACCTTCTACATCGCATTGATTTTAAGCTAAATCATGTGTTTCGCATGGATCTGAAGCTAACTCGTTTGTTTCGCATGCAGTTGTAGCTAAATAGTGTATATCACGAGTATTTGTAGCTTAATCATTTGTTTCGCATGGATTTGAAGCTAAGCCTACTACTTCTCATTGATTTGAAGCTAAATCATTTGTTTCGCATAGAACTGAAGCTACCTCGTTTGTTCCTCCTCCTTTTGAAGCTATATCACTTATATCGCAAGTATTTGAAGCTAAATCACATGTGTCGCATGGATTTGAAGCTGAACCTTCTACATCGAATTGATTTGAAGCTAAATCTTGTGTATCGCATGGATTTGAAGCTAAACCTTCTACATCGCATTGATTTGCAGCTAAATCATGTGTTTCGCATGGATTTGAAGCTAACTCGTTCGTTGCGCCTGCAGTTGAATCTACATCACTTATATCGCAAGTATTTGAAGCTAAATCATGTGCATCGCGTGGATTTTGAAGCTAACTCGTTCTTTGCGCCTGCAGTTGAATCTACATCAATTATATCGCAAGTATTTGAAGCTAAATCATGTGTATCGCGTGGATTTTGAAGCTAACTCGTTTGATTAGTCTGCATTTGAAGCTATATCACTTATACGCCAAGTGTTTGAAACTAAATCATTTGTTTCGCATGGATTTGGAGCTAAACCTTCTACATCGCATTGATTTGCAGCTAAATCATGTGTTTCGCTTGGAGTTTAAGCTAACACGTTTGTTTCACATGCAGTTGAAGCTAAATCACGTATATCACAAGTATTTTGAGCTGAACCATTCGTTTCGCATCAATATTAAGCTAAACCATGTGTTTCGCATGATTTTGAATCTAAATCATGTTTTTCACAAGTATTTGAAGCCGAACCATTAGATTCGCATGGATTTGAAGCTACCCCTTCTACTTCGCATTGATTTGAAGCTAAATCATGTGTTTCGCATGTATTTGAAGCTAACTCATTTGTCTCTCCTGCATTTGAAGCTATATCACTTATATCGCAAGTATTTGAAGCTTAATAATATGTGTCGCATGGATTTGAAGCTAAACCTTCTACATCGCATTGATTTGAAGCTAACTCGTTTGTTTCGCATGCAGTTGAAGCGAAATCATGTCTTTCACAAGTATTTGAAGATGAACCATTTGAATCGCATCGATTTGAACCTGAGCCTTCTACTTCGCACTGATTTGCAGCTAAGTAATGTTTTCCGCATGGATTTGAAGCTAAACCTTCTACATCGCATTGATTTGAAGCTAAATCATGTGTTTCGCATGGATTTGAAGCTAACTCGTTCGTTTCGTATGCAGTTGTAGCTAAATAATGTATATCACAAGTATTTGTAGCTAAGCCATTTGTTTGGCATGGATTTGTAGCTAAGCCTTCTACTTCGCATTGATTTGCAGCTAAATTATGTGTTTCGCATGGATTTGAAGCTAACTCGTTCGTTGCGCATGCAGTTAAATCTAAATAATGTATATCACATGTATTTGAAGCTAAACCATTTGTTTCGCATAGATTTGAAGCAAAGCCTTCTACTTCGCATTAATAGGAAGCTAAATCTGAAGCTAACTCGTTTGTTTCGCCTGCATTTCAAGCTATATTTGATGCTAAATCATTCGTTTCGCATGGATTTGAAGCTAAGCCTTCTACTTCGCATTGATTTGAAGCTAATTCATATGTTTCGCATAGAATTGAAGCTACCTCGTTTGTTCCTCCTGTTTTTGAAGCTATATCACTTATGTCGCAAGTATTTGAAGCTGAATCATATGTGTCGCATGGATTTGAAGCTGAACCTTCTACATCGAATTGATTTGAAGCTAAATCTTGTGTATCGCATGGATTTGAATCTAAACCTTCTACATCGCATTGATTTGAAGCTAAATCATGTGTTTCGCATGGATTTGAAGCTAAACCTTCTACATCGCATTGATTTGAAGCTAAATCATTTGTTTCGCATAGAACTGAAGCTACCTCGTTTGTTTCCCCTGCTTTTGAAGCTATATCACTTATATCGCAAGTATTTCAAGCTAAATCATATGTGTCGCATGGATTTGAAGCTAAACCTTCTACATCGCATTGATTTGAAGCTAAATCACGTGTTTCGCATGGATTTGAAGCTTAATCATGTGTTTTGCATGGATTTGAAGCTAACTTGATTGTATCCTCAGCATTTTAAGTTACTTCATTTATATCGCAAGTATTTGAAGCTAAATCATATGTGTTTCGCTTGGATTTGAAGCTAAACCTTCTACATCGCATTGATTTGAAGCTAAATCATGTGTTTCGCATGGATTTGAAGGTAAACCTTCTACATCGCATTGATTTGAAGCTAAATCTTGTGTATCGCATGGATTTAAAGCTAAACCTTCTACATCGCATTGATTTGATGTTAAATCATGTGTTTCGCATGGATTTGAAGCTAGCTCGTTTGTTTCGCATGCAGTTGAAGCTAAATCATGTCTTTCACAAGTATTTGAAGATGAACCATTTGAATCGCATTGATTTGTACATGAGTCTACTACTTCGCACTGATTTGCAGCTAAATAATGTGTTTCGCATGGAATTGAAGCTACCTCGTTTGTTCCTCCTGCTTTTGAAGCTATATCACTTATATTCGCAAGTATTTTATGCTAAATCATTCGTTTCGCTTGGATTTGAAGCTAACCCTTATACTTCGCATTGATTTGAAGTTAAATCATGCGTTTCCCTTGGATTTGAAGCTGAATCGTTTTTTTCGCATGCAGTTGAATCTATATCATTTATATCGCAAGTATCTGAAGCTAAATCATTTGTTTCGCATGGATTTGAATCTAAACCTTCTACATCGGATTGATTTGAAGCTAAATCGTGTGTTTCGCATGGATTTGAAGCTAAGCCTTCTACTTCGCATTGTTTTTAAGCTTAATCGTGTGTTTTGCATGGATTTGAAGCTATCTCGTACGTTTCGCCTGCATATTGAATCTATATCACTTATATCGCAAGTTTTTGAATCATAACCATATGTTCCGCACGGAGTTGAAGCTACGCCTTCTACTTCGCATTGATTTGAAGCTAAATCATCTGTTTCGCTTGGATTTGAAGCTAACACGTTTGTTTCACATGCAGTTGAAGTTAAATCATGTATTTCACAAGAATTTGAAGCCGGACTATTAGATTTGCATCCATTTGAAGCTGAGCCTTCTACTTCGCACTGATTTGAAGCTAAATCATGTGACGCGTTTGGATTTGAAGCAAAGCCTTCTACTTCGAATTGATTTGAAGCTAAATCATGTATTTCGCATGGATCTGAAGCTAACTCGTTTGTATCGCCTGCATTTGAAGCTATATCACTTCCATTCGCAAGTATTTGATGCTAAATCATTCGTTTCGCATGGATTTGTAGCTAACCCTTTTACTTCGCATTGATTTGAAGTTAAATCATGTGTTTCCCTTGGATTTGAAGCTTAATCATGTGTTTTGCATGGATTTGATGCTAACTTGATTGTATCCTCTGCATTTGAAGTTACTTCATTTTTATCGCAAGTATTTGAAGTTAAATCATATGTGTTTCGCATGGATTTGGAGCTAATACCTCTACTTCGCATTGATTTGAAGCTAACTCATTTGTTTCGCATGGATTTGAAGCTACCTCGTTTGTTCCTCCAGCTTTTGAAGCTATATCACTTATATCGCAAGTATGTGAAGCTAAATCATTTGTTTCTCATGGATTTGAAGCTAAACCTTCTACATCCCATGGATTTGAAGCTAAATCATGTGTTTGGCATGGATTTGAAGCTAAACCTTATAGATCGCATTGATTTGCATCTGAATCATGTGTTTCGCGTGGATCTGAAGCTGACTCGTTTGTTACTTCATTTATATCGCAAGTATTTGAAGCTAAATCATATGTGTTTTGCTTGGATTTGAAGCTAAACCTTCTACATCGCATTGATTTGAAGCTAAATCATGCGTTTCGCATGGATTTGAAGCTAAACCTGCTACATCGCATTGATTTGAAGCTAAATCTTGTGTATCGCATGGATTTAAAGCTAAACCTTCTACATCGCATTGATTTGAAGCTAAATCATGTGTTTCGCATGGACTTGAAGCTAGCTCGTTTGTTTCGCATGCAGTTGAAGCTAAATCATGTCTTTCACAAGTATTTGAAGATGAACCATTTGAATCGCATTGATTTGAACATGAGTCTACTACTTCGCACTGATTTGCAGCTAAATAATGTGTTTCGCATGGAATTGAAGCTACCTCGTTTGTTCCTCCTGCTTTTGAAGCTATATCACTTATATCGCAAGTATTTGAAGCTAAATCATATGTGTCGCATGGATTTGAAGCTGAACATTCTACATCGCATTGATTTGAAGCTAAATCTTGTGTATCGCATGGATTTGAAGCTAAACCTTCTACATCGCATTGATTTGCCTCTGAATTTATGTGTTTCGCATGGATTTGAAGCTAACTCGTTTGTGTGGAATGCAGTTGAAGCTAAATCATGTATATCACAAGTATTTGAATCTAAACCATTTGATTCGCATGTGATTTGATGCTAAGCCTTCTACTTCACACTGATTTGATGCTGAATCATGTCTTTCGCATGGATTTGAAGCTAACTCGTTTGTTTCGCATGCAGTTGGAGCTATATCATGTATATGACAAGTATTAGAAGCTAAACCATTTGTTTCGCATGTATGTGAAGCTAAATCATGTGTTTACCATGACAATGAACCTAAATCATGTGATGCCCATGGATTTGAAGCTAAATCATATGTGTTTCGCTTGGATTTGAAGCTAAACCTTCTACATCGTATTGATTGGAAGCTAAACCTTCTACATCGTATTGATTTGAAGCTAAATCATGTGTTTCGCATGGATTTGAAGCTAACTCATTTGTTTCGGAGGCAGTTGTAGCTAAATAATATATATCACAAGTATTTGTAGCTAAACCATTTGTTTCGCATGGATTTGAAGCTAATCCATCTACATCGCATTGATTTGAAGCTAAATCATTTGTTTCGCATGAAATTGTAGCTACCTCGTTTGTTGCTCCAGCTTTTGAAGCTATATCACTTATATCGCAAGTATTTGAAGCTAAATCATATGCGTCGCATGGATTTGAAGCTGAACCTTCTACATCGCATTGATTTGAAGCTAAATCTTGTGTATCGCATGGATTCGAAGCAAAACCTTCTACATCGCATTGATTTGAAGCTAAATCATGTGTTTCGCGTGGATTTGAAGGTAACTCGTTTGTTTCGCATGCAGTTGAATCTATATCACCTTTATCCCAAGTGTTTGAAACTCAATCATTTGTATCGCATGGATTTAAAGCTAAACCTTCTACATCGCATTGATTTGAAGCTAACTCATGTGTTTCGCGTGGATTTGAAGGTAACTCGTTTGTTTCGCATGCAGTTGAAAATATACCACCTATATCCCAAGTGTTGGAAGCTCAATCATTTGTTTCGCATAGATTTGAAGCTAAACCTTCTACATCGCATTGATTTGAAGCTGAATGAAGTGTTTCGCATGGATTTGAAGCTAAACCTTCTACATCGCATTTATTTGAAGCTAAATCATGTGTTTCGCGTGGATTTGAAGGTAACTCGTTTGTTTCGCATGCAGTTGAAGCTATACCAACTATATCCCAAGTGTTTGAAGCTCAATCATTTGTTTCGCATGGATTTGAAGCTAAACCTTCTACATCACATTGATTTGAAGCTAACTCATGTATTTCGCGTGAATTTGAAGGTAACTCGTTTGTTTCGCATGCAGTTGGAGCTATACCAACTATATCCCAAGTGTTTGAAGCTCAATCATTTGTTTCGCATGGATTTGAAGCTAGACCTTCTACATCACATTGATTTGAAGCTAACTCATGTATTTCGCGTGAATTTGAAGGTAACTCGTTTGTTTCGCATGCAGTTGAAGCTATACCAACTATATCCCAAGTCTTTGAAGCTCAATCATTTGTTTCGCATGGATTTGAAGCTAAACCTTCTACATCGCATTGATTTGAAGTTAAATCATGTGTTTCGTATGGATTTGAAGCTAACTCGTTTGTTTCGCAGGCAGTTGTAGCTAAATAATGTATATCACAAGTATTTGTAGCTAAACCATTTGTTTCGCATGGATTTGAAGCTACGCCTTCTACTTCGCATTGATTTGAAGCTAAATCATGTGTTTCGCATGTATTTGGTGCTAACTCGTTTGTTTCGCATGCAGTTGCAGCTAAATAATGTATATCACAAGTATTTGATACTAAACCATTTGATTCGCATGGGATTTGATGCTAAGCCTTCTACTTCACACTGATTTGATGCTGAATCATGTCTTTCGCATGGATTTGAAGCTAACTCGTTTGTTTCGCATGCAGTTGGAGCTATATCATGTATATGACACGTATTAGAAGCTAAACCATTTGTTTCTCATGGATTTGAAGCTAAACCTTCTACATCCCATGGATTTGAAGCTAAATCATGTGTTTGGCATGGATTTGAAGCTAAACCTTCTACATCGTATTGATTTGCATCTGAATTTATGTGTTTCGCATGGATTTGAAGCTCACTCGTTTGTGTGGCATGCAGTTGAAGCTAAATCATGTATATCACAAGTATTTGAATCTAAACCGTTTGATTCGCATGTGATTTAATGCTAAGCCTTCTACTTCACACTGATTTGATGCTGAATCATGTCTTTCGCATGGATTTGAAGCTAACTCGTTTGTTTCGCATGCAGTTGGAGCTGTATCATGTATATGACAAGTATTAGAAGCTAAACCTTTTGTTTCGCATTTATGTGAAGCTAAATCATGTGTTTACCATGACAATGAACCTAAATCATGTGATGCCCATGGATTTGAAGCTTAATCATGTGTTTTGCATGGATTTGAATCTAACTTGATGGTATCCTCAGCATTTGAATTTACTTCATTTATATCGCAAGTATTTGAAGCTAAATCATATGTGCTTCGCTTGGATTTGAAGCTAAACCTTCTACATCGCATTGATTTGAAGCTAAATCATGTGTTTCGCATGGATTTGAAGCTAACTCGTTTGTTTCGCAGGCAGTTGTAGCTAAATAATATATATCACAAGTATTTGTAGCTAAACCATTTGTTTCGCATGGATTTGAAGCTAATCCATCTACATCGCATTGATTTGAAGCTAAATCATTTGTTTCGCATGGAATTGAAGCTACCTCGTTTGTTGCTCCAGCTTTTGAAGCTATATCACTTATATCGCAAGTATTTGAAGCTAAATCATATGTGTCGCATGGATTTGAAGCTGAACCTACTACATCGCATTGATTTGAAGCAAAATCTTGTGTATCGCATGGATTTGAAGCTAAACCTTCTACATCCCATGGATATGAAGCTAAATCATGTGTTTGGCATGGATTTGAAGCTAAACCTTCTACATCGCATTAATTTGCTGCTGAAACATGTGTTTCGCATGGATTTGAACCTAACTCGTTTGTGTCGCATGCAGTTGAAGCTAAATCATGTATATCACAACTATTTGAATCGAAACCATTTGTTTCGCATGGATTTGAAGCTAAGCCTTCTACTTCGCATGGATTTGAAGCTAACTCGTTCGTTGCGCATGCATTTAAATCTAAGTAATGTATATCACAAGTATTTGTAGCTAAACCATTTATTTCGCATGGATTTGAAGCTACGCCTTCTACTTCGCATTGATTTGAAGCTAAATCATTTGTTTCGCATAGAATTGAATCTACCTCGTTTGTTCCTCCTGCTTTTGAAGCTATATCACTTATATCGCAAGTATTTGAAGCTAAATCATATGTGTCGCATGGATTTGAAGCTGAACCTTCTACGTCGCATTGATTTGAAGCTGAATCTTGTGTATCGCATGGATTTGAAGCTAATCCTTCTACATCGCATTGATTTGAAGCTAAATCATGTGTTTCGCATGGATTTGAAGCTAACTCGTTTGTTTCGCATGCAGTTGTAGCTACATAATGCATATCACAAGTATTTGTAGCTAAACCATTTGTTTCGCATGGATTTGAAGCTAAACCTTCTACATCGCATTGATTTGAAGCTAAATCATTTGTTTCGCATGGATTTGAAGCTAAACCTTCTACATCCCATGGATTTGAAGCTAAATCATGTGTTTGGCATGGATTTGAAGCTAAACCTTCTACATCGCACTGATTTGCAGCTGAATCATATGCTTGGCACGGATTTGAAGCTAACTCGTTCGTTTCGCCTGTATTTGAAGCTAGATCACTTATATCGCAAGTATTTGAAGCTAGATCATGTGTTACGCTTGGATTTGAAGTTAAACCTTCTACATCGCTTTGATTTGAAGCTAAATCTTGTGTATCGCATGGATTTGAAGCTAAACCTTCTACATCGCATTGATTTGAAGCTAAATCATGTGTTTCGCGTGGATTCGGAGATAACGCGTTTGCTTCGAATGCGGTTGAAGCTAAATCATGTATATCGCAAGTATTTGAGGCTAAACCATTTGTACCGCATGGATTTGAATCTCTGCCTTCTACTTCGCATTGATTTGACGCTCAATATTGTGTTTCGAATGGATTTGAAGCTAACTCGTTTGTTTCGCATGCAGTTGAAACTAAATCTTGTATATCACAAGTATTTGCAGCTAATCAATTGATTCGCATGGATTTGAAGCTAAGCCTTCTACTTCGCATTGGTTGGATCCTAAATCACGTGTTTTGCATGGATTTGAAGCTATGCCTTCTACATCGCATTGATTTGCAGCTGAATCTTGTGTTTCGCATGGATTTGAAGCTAACTCGTTCGTTTCAGCTGCATTTAAAACTATATGACTTATATCGCAAGTATTTGAAGCTAAATCATGTGTTTCGCTTGAATTTGAAGCTAAGCCTTCTACATCGCATTGATTTGAAACTAAATTATGTGTTTCGCGTGGATTTGAAGGTAACTCGTTGTTTCGCATGCTGTTGAAGCTAAATCATGCATTTCACAAGAATTTGCAGCCGAACCATTAGATTCGCATGGATTTGAAGCTAAGCCTTCTACTTCGCACTGATGTGAAGTTAAATCATGTGTTTCGCGTCGATTTGGAGCTAACTCGTTTGCTTCGAATGCTGTTGAAGCTAAATCATGTATATCACAATTATTTGAAGCTAAACCATTTGTATCGCATGGATTTGAAGCACTGCCATCTACTTCGCATTAATTAGTAGCTAAATCACGTGTTTTGCATGGATTTGAAGCTAAACCTTCTACATCGCATTGATTTGAAGCTAAATCATGTGTTTCGCATGGATTTGAAGATAACAAGTTTGTTTCGCATGCAGTTGTAGCTAAATAATGTATATCACAAGTATTTCTAGCTAAACCATTTTTTTCGCATGGATTTGAAGCTAAGCCTTCTACTTCGCATTGATTTGAAGCTAAATCATTTGTTTCGCATGGATTTGAAGCAAATCCTTCTACTTCGCATTGATTTGAAGCTAAATCATTTGTTTCGCATGGAATTGAAGCTACCACGTTTGTTCCTCCAGCTTTTGAAGCGATATCACTTATATCGCAAGTATTTGAAGCTAAATCATATGCGTCGCACGGATTTGAAGCTGAACCTTCTACATCGCATTGATTTGAAGCTAAATCATGTGTTTCGCATGGATTTGTAGCTAACTCGTTTGTTTCGCATGCAGTTGAAGCTAAATCATATCTTTCACAAGTATTTGAAGATGAACCATTTGAATCGCATTGATTTGAACATGAGCCTACTACTTCGCACTGATTTGCAACTAAATAATGTGTTTCGCATGGATATGAAGCTAAACCTTCTACATCCCGTGGATTTGAAGTTAAATCATGTGTTTCGCTTGGATTTGAAGCTAAACCTTCTACATCGCATTGATTTGAAGCTAAATCGTGTTTTTCGCATGGATTTGAGGCAAACTCGTTTGTTTCGCATGCAGTTGTAGCTAAATAATGTATATCACAAGTATTTGTAGCTAAACCATTTGTTTCGCATGTATGCGAAGCTAAATCATGTGTTTACCATGACAATGAACCTAAATCATGTGTTGCCCATGGATTTGAAGCTTAATCATGTAATTTGCATGGATTTGAAGCTAACTTGATTGTATCCTCAGCATTTGAAGTTACTTCATTTATATCGCAAGTATATGAAGCTAAATCATATGTGTTCCGCTTGGTTTTGAAGCTAAACCTTCTACATCGCATTGATTTGAAGCTAAATCATGTGTTTCGGATGGATTTGAAGCTAAACCTGCTACTTCGCATTGATTTGAAACTGAATTATGTGTTTCGCGTGGATTTGAAGGTAACTCGTTGTTTCGCATGCAGTTGAAGCTAAATCATGCATTCCACACGTATTTGAAGCCGAACCATTAGATTCGCATGGATTTGAAGCTAAGCCTTCTACTTCGCACTGATTTGAAGTTAAATCATGTGTTTCGCGTGGATTTGGAGCTAACTCGTTTGCTTCGAATGCAGTTGAAACTAAATCATGTATATCACAAGTATTTGCAGCTAAACAATTGATTCGCATGGATTTGAAGCTTCGCCTTCAACTTGGCATTGAATGGAAGCTAAATCGTGTGTTTTGCATGGATTTGAAGCTAACTCGTTTGTTTCTCCTGTATTTGAAGCTACATCATTTATATCGCAAGTATTTGAAGCTAAAGCATTTGTTTCGCATGGATTTGAAGCTAAGCCTTCTACTTCGCATTGATTGGATCCTAAATCAAGTGTTTTACATGGATTTGAATCTAAGCCTTCTACATAGCATTGATTTGCAGCTGAATCATGTGTTTCACATGGATTTGAAGCTAACTCGTTCGTTTCTCCTGCATTTGAAACTATATCACATATATCCCAAGTGTAGGAAGCTCAATCATTTGTTTCGCATGGATTTGAAGCTAAACCTGCTACTTCGCATTGATTTGAAGTTAAATTATGTGTTTCGCGTGGATTTGAATGTAACTCATTTGTTTGGCATGCAGTTGAAGCTATATCACCTATATCCAAAGTGTTGGAAGCTCAATCATTTGTTTCGCATGGATTTGAAGCTAAACCTGCTACTTCGCATTGATTTGAAGCTAAATCATGTGTATCGCGTGGATTCGGAGATAACGCGTTTGCTTCGAATGCGGTTGAAGCTAAATCATGTATATCGCAAGTATTTGAGGCTAAACCATTTGTATCGCATGGATTTGAATCTCTGCCTTCTACTTCGCATTGATTTGACGCTCAATATTGTGTTTCGAATGGATTTGAAGCTAACTCGTTTGTTTCGCATGCAGTTGAAACTAAATCTTGTATATCACAAGTATTTGCAGCTAATCAATTGATTCGCATGGATTTGAAGCTAAGCCTTCTACTTCGCATTGGTTGGATCCTAAATCACGTGTTTTGCATGGATTAGAAGCTATGCCTTCTACATCGCATTGATTTGCAGCAGAATCTTGTGTTTCGCATGGATTTGAAGCTAACTCGTTCGTTTCAGCTGCATTTGAAACTATATGACTTATATCGCAAGTATTTGAAGCTAAATCATGTGTTTCTCTTGAATTTGAAGCTAAGCCTTCTACATCGCATTGATTTGAAACTAAATTATGTGTTTCGCGTGGATTTGAAGGTAACTCGTTGTTTCGCATGCTGTTGATGCTAAATCATGCATTTCACAAGAATTTGCAGCCGAACCATTAGATTCGCATAGATTTGAAGCTAAGCCTTCTACTTCGCACTGATTTGAAGTTAAATCATGTGTTTCGCGTCGATTTGGAGCTAACTCGTTTGCTTCGAATGCTGTTGAAGCTAAATCATGTATATCGCAAGTATTTGAAGCTAAACCATTTGTATCGCATGGATTTGAAGCACTGCCATCTACTTCGCATTAATTAGTAGCTAAATCACGTGTTTTGCATGGATTTGAAGCTAAACCTTCTACATCGCATTGATTTGAAGCTAAATCATGTGTTTCGCATGGATTTGAAGATAACAAGTTTGTTTCGCATGCAGTTGTAGCTAAATAATGTATATCACAAGTATTTCTAGCTAAACCATATTTTTCGCATGGATTTGGAGCTAAGCCTTCTACTTCGCATTGATTTGAAGCTAAATCATTTGTTTCGCATGGATTTGAATCTAAACCTCCTACATCGCATTGATTTCCAGCTAAATCATGTGTTTCGCATGGATTTGAAGCTAACTCGTTTGTTTCGCATGCAGTTGAAGCTAAATCATATCTTTCACAAGTATTTGAAGATGAACCATTTGAATCGCATTGATTTGAACATGAGCCTACTACTTCGCACTGATTTGCAACTAAATAATGTGTTTCGCATGGATATGAAGCTAAACCTTCTACATCCCGTGGATTTGAAGTTAAATCATGTGTTTCGCTTGGATTTGAAGCTAAACCTTCTACATCGCATTGATTTGAAGCTAAATCGTGTTTTTCGCATGGATTTGAGGCAAACTCGTTTGTTTCGCATGCAGTTGTAGCTAAATAATGTATATCACAAGTATTTGTAGCTAAACCATTTGTTTCGCATGTATGCGAAGCTAAATCATGTGTTTACCATGACAATGAACCTAAATCATGTGTTGCCCATGGATTTGAAGCTTAATCATGTAATTTGCATGGATTTGAAGCTAACTTGATTGTATCCTCAGCATTTGAAGTTACTTCATTTATATCGCAAGTATATGAAGCTAAATCATATGTGTTTCGCTTGGTTTTGAAGCTAAACCGTCTACATCGCATTTATTTGAAGCTAAATCATGTGTTTCGGATGGATTTGAAGCTAAACCTTCTACATCGCATTGATTTGAAGCTAAATCATGTGTTTCGCGTGGATTTGAATGTAACTCGTTTGTTTTGCATGCAGTTGAAGCTATATCACCTTTATCCCAAGTGTTTGAAGCTAAATCATATGTGTCGCATGGATTTCAAGCTGAACCTACTACATCGCATTGATTTCCAGCTAAATCATGTGTTTCGCATGGATTTGAAGCTAAACCTTCTACATCGCATTGATTTGAAGCTAAATCTTGTGTTTCGCATGGATTTGAAGATAACAAGTATGTTTCGCATGCAGTTGTAGCTAAATAATGTATATCACAAGTATTTCTAGCTAAACCATATTTTTCGCATGGATTTGAAGCTAAGCCTTCTACTTCGCATTGATTTGAAGCTAAATCATTTGTTTCGCATGGATATGAAGCTAAACCTCCTACATCGCATTGATTTCCAGCTAAATCATGTGTTTCGCATGGATTTGAAGCTAACTCGTTCGTTGCGCATGCAGTTAAATCTAAAAAACGTATATCACAAGTATTTGAAGCTAAACCATTTGTTTCGCATGGATTTGAAGCTAAGCCTTCTACTTCGCATTAATTAGTAGCTAAATCACGTGTTTTGCATGGATTTGAAGCTAAACCTTCTACATCGCATTGATTTGAAGCTAAATCATGTGTTTCGCATGGATTTGAAGATAACAAGTTTGTTTCGCATGCAGTTGTAGCTAAATAATGTATATCACAAGTATTTCTAGCTAAACCATATTTTTCGCATGGATTTGAAGCTAAGCCTTCTACTTCGCATTGATTTGAAGCTAAATCATTTGTTTCGCACGGATTTGAATCTAAACCTCCTACATCGCATTGATTTCCAGCTAAATCATGTGTTTCGCATGGATTTGAAGCTAACTCGTTCGTTGCGCATGCAGTTAAATCTAAATAACGTATATCACAAGTATTTGAAGCTAAACCATTTGTTTCGCATGGATTTGAAGCTAAGCCTTCTACTTCGCATTAATTAGTAGCTAAATCACGTGTTTTGCATGGATTTGAAGCTAAACCTTCTACATCGCATTGATTTGAAGCTAAATCATGTGTTTCGCATGGATTTGAAGATAACAAGTTTGTTTCGCATGCAGTTGTAGCTTAATAATGTATATCACAAGTATTTCTAGCTAAACCATATTTTTCGCATGGATTTGAAGGTAAGTCTTCTACTTCGCATTGATTTGAAGCTAAATCATTTGTTTCGCACGGAATTTGAATCTAAACCTCCTACATCGCATTGATTTCCAGCTAAATCATGTGTTTCGCATGGATTTGAAGCTAACTCGTTCGTTGCGCATGCAGTTAAATCTAAATAACGTATATCACAAGTATTTGAAGCTAAACCATTTGTTTCGCATGGATTTGAAGCTAAGCCTTCTACTTCGCATTAATTAGTAGCTAAATCACGTGTTTTGCATGGATTTGAAGCTAAACCTTCTACATCGCATTGATTTGAAGCTAAATCATGTGTTTCGCATGGATTTGAAGCTAACTCGTTTGTTTCGCATGCAGTTGAAGCTAAATCATGTCTTTCACAAGTATTTGAAGATGAACCATTTGAATCGCATTGATTTGAACATGAGCCTACTACTTCGCACTGATTTGCAACTAAATAATGTGTTTCGCATGGATATGAAGCTAAACCTTCTACATCCCGTGGATTTGAAGTTAAATCATGTGTTTCGCTTGGATTTGAAGCTAAACCTTCTACATCGCATTGATTTGAAGCTAAATCGTGTTTTTCGCATGTATTTGAGGGAAACTCGTTTGTTTCGCATGCAGTTGTAGCTAAATAATGTATATCACAAGTATTTGTATCTAAACCATTTGTTTCGCATGTATGTGAAGCTAAATCATGTGTTTACCATGACAATGAACCTAAATCATGTGTTGCCCATGGATTTGAAGCTTAATCATGTAATTTGCATGGATTTGAAGCTAACTTGATTGTATCCTCAGCATTTGAAGTTACTTCATTTATATCGCAAGTATATGAAGCTAAATCATATGTGTTCCGCTTGGTTTTGAAGCTAAACCTTCTACATCGCATTGATTTGAAGCTAAATCATGTGTTTCGGATGGATTTGAAGCTAAACCTGCTACTTCGCATTGATTTGAAACTGAATTATGTGTTTCGCGTGGATTTGAAGGTAACTCGTTGTTTCGCATGCAGTTGAAGCTAAATCATGCATTCCACACGTATTTGAAGCCGAACCATTAGATTCGCATGGATTTGAAGCTAAGCCTTCTACTTCGCACTGATTTGAAGTTAAATCATGTGTTTCGCGTGGATTTGGAGCTAACTCGTTTGCGTCGAATGCAGTTGAAACTAAATCATGTATATCACAAGTATTTGCAGCTAAACAATTGATTCGCATGGATTTGAAGCTTCGCCTTCAACTTGGCATTGAATGGAAGCTAAATCGTGTGTTTTGCATGGATTTGAAGCTAACTCGTTTGTTTCTCCTGTATTTGAAGCTACATCATTTATATCGCAAGTATTTGAAGCTAAAGCATTTGTTTCGCATGGATTTGAAGCTAAGCCTTCTACTTCGCATTGATTGGATCCTAAATCAAGTGTTTTACATGGATTTGAATCTAAGCCTTCTACATAGCATTGATTTGCAGCTGAATCATGTGTTTCGCATGGATTTGAAGCTAACTCGTTCGTTTCTCCTGCATTTGAAACTATATCACATATATCCCAAGTGTAGGAAGCTCAATCATTTGTTTCGCATGGATTTGAAGCTAAACCTGCTACTTCGCATTGATTTGAAGTTAAATTATGTGTTTCGCGTGGATTTGAATGTAACTCATTTGTTTGGCATGCAGTTGAAGCTATATCACCTATATCCAAAGTGTTGGAAGCTCAATCATTTGTTTCGCATGGATTTGAAGCTAAACCTGCTACTTCGCATTGATTTGAAGCTAAATCATGTGTTTCGCGTGGATTCGGAGATAACGCGTTTGCTTCGAATGCGGTTGAAGCTAAATCATGTATATCGCAAGTATTTGAGGCTAAACCATTTGTATCGCATGGATTTGAATCTCTGCCTTCTACTTCGCATTGATTTGACGCTCAATATTGTGTTTCGAATGGATTTGAAGCTAACTCGTTTGTTTCGCATGCAGTTGAAACTAAATCTTGTATATCACAAGTATTTGCAGCTAATCAATTGATTCGCATGGATTTGAAGCTAAGCCTTCTACTTCGCATTGGTTGGATCCTAAATCACGTGTTTTGCATGGATTAGAAGCTATGCCTTCTACATCGCATTGATTTGCAGCAGAATCTTGTGTTTCGCATGGATTTGAAGGTAACTCGTTGTTTCGCATGCTGTTGATGCTAAATCATGCATTTCACAAGAATTTGCAGCCGAACCATTAGATTCGCATGGATTTGAAGCTAAGCCTTCTACTTCGCACTGATTTGAAGTTAAATCATGTGTTTCGCGTCGATTTGGAGCTAACTCGTTTGCTTCGAATGCTGTTGAAGCTAAATCATGTATATCGCAAGTATTTGAAGCAAAACCATTTGTATCGCATGGATTTGAAGCACTGCCATCTACTTCGCATTAATTAGTAGCTAAATCACGTGTTTTGCATGGATTTGAAGCTAATCCTTCTACATCGCATTGATTTGAAGCTAAATCATGTGTTTCGCATGGATTTGAAGATAACAAGTTTGTTTCGCATGCAGTTGTAGCTAAATAATGTATATCACAAGTATTTCTAGCTAAACCATATTTTTCGCATGGATTTGGAGCTAAGCCTTCTACTTCGCATTGATTTGAAGCTAAATCATTTGTTTCGCATGGATTTGAATCTAAACCTCCTACATCGCATTGATTTCCAGCTAAATCATGTGTTTCGCATGGATTTGAAGCTAACTCGTTTGTTTCGCATGCAGTTGAAGCTAAATCATATCTTTCACAAGTATTTGAAGATGAACCATTTGAATCGCATTGATTTGAACATGAGCCTACTACTTCGCACTGATTTGCAACTAAATAATGTGTTTCGCATGGATATGAAGCTAAACCTTCTACATCCCGTGGATTTGAAGTTAAATCATGTGTTTCGCTTGGATTTGAAGCTAAACCTTCTACATCGCATTGATTTGAAGCTAAATCGTGTTTTTCGCATGGATTTGAGGCAAACTCGTTTGTTTCGCATGCAGTTGTAGCTAAATAATGTATATCACAAGTATTTGTAGCTAAACCATTTGTTTCGCATGTATGCGAAGCTAAATCATGTGTTTACCATGACAATGAACCTAAATCATGTGTTGCCCATGGATTTGAAGCTTAATCATGTAATTTGCATGGATTTGAAGCTAACTTGATTGTATCCTAAGCATTTGAAGTTACTTCATTTATATCGCAAGTATATGAAGCTAAATCATATGTGTTTCGCTTGGTTTTGAAG
The DNA here is from genome assembly GCF_051020955.1 of Megalopta genalis. Lineage (NCBI taxonomy): Eukaryota > Metazoa > Arthropoda > Insecta > Hymenoptera > Halictidae > Megalopta > Megalopta genalis. The sequence goes on along the minus strand of NW_027476211.1, from coordinate 6,415 downwards.
CTAAACCGTCTACATCGCATTTATTTGAAGCTAAATCATGTGTTTCGGATGGATTTGAAGCTAAACCTTCTACATCGCATTGATTTGAAGCTAAATCATGTGTTTCGCGTGGATTTGAATGTAACTCGTTTGTTTTGCATGCAGTTGAAGCTATATCACCTTTATCCCAAGTGTTTGAAGCTAAATCATATGTGTCGCATGGATTTCAAGCTGAACCTACTACATCGCATTGATTTCCAGCTAAATCATGTGTTTCGCATGGATTTGAAGCTAAACCTTCTACATCGCATTGATTTGAAGCTAAATCTTGTGTTTCGCATGGATTTGAAGATAACAAGTATGTTTCGCATGCAGTTGTAGCTAAATAATGTATATCACAAGTATTTCTAGCTAAACCATATTTTCGCATGGATTTGAAGCTAAGCCTTCTACTTCGCATTGATTTGAAGCTAAATCATTTGTTTCGCATGGATTTGAAGCTAAACCTCCTACATCGCATTGATTTCCAGCTAAATCATGTGTTTCGCATGGATTTGAAGCTAACTCGTTCGTTGCGCATGCAGTTAAATCTAAAAAACGTATATCACAAGTATTTGAAGCTAAACCATTTGTTTCGCATGGATTTGAAGCTAAGCCTTCTACTTCGCATTAATTAGTAGCTAAATCACGTGTTTTGCATGGATTTGAAGCTAAACCTTCTACATCGCATTGATTTGAAGCTAAATCATGTGTTTCGCATGGATTTGAAGATAACAAGTTTGTTTCGCATGCAGTTGTAGCTAAATAATGTATATCACAAGTATTTCTAGCTAAACCATATTTTTCGCATGGATTTGAAGGTAAGCCTTCTACTTCGCATTGATTTGAAGCTAAATCATTTGTTTCGCACGGATTTGAATCTAAACCTCCTACATCGCATTGATTTCCAGCTAAATCATGTGTTTCGCATGGATTTGAAGCTAACTCGTTCGTTGCGCATGCAGTTAAATCTAAATAACGTATATCACAAGTATTTGAAGCTAAACCATTTGTTTCGCATGGATTTGAAGCTAAGCCTTCTACTTCGCATTAATTAGTAGCTAAATCACGTGTTTTGCATGGATTTGAAGCTAAACCTTCTACATCGCATTGATTTGAAGCTAAATCATGTGTTTCGCATGGATTTGAAGCTAACTCGTTTGTTTCGCATGCAGTTTAAGCTAAATCATGTCTTTCACAAGTATTTGAAGATGAACCATTTGAATCGCATTGATTTGAACATGAGCCTACTACTTCGCACTGATTTGCAACTAAATAATGTGTTTCGCATGGATATGAAGCTAAACCTTCTACATCCCGTGGATTTGAAGTTAAATCGTGTTTTTCGCATGGATTTGAGGGAAACTCGTTTGTTTCGCATGCAGTTGTAGCTAAATAATGTATATCACAAGTATTTGTATCTAAACCATTTGTTTCGCATGTATGTGAACTAAATCATGTGTTTACCATGACAATGAACCTAAATCATGTGTTGCCCATGGATTTGAAGCTTAATCATGTAATTTGCATGGATTTGAAGCTAACTTGATTGTATCCTCAGCATTTGAAGTTACTTCATTTATATCGCAAGTATATGAAGCTAAATCATATGTGTTCCGCTTGGTTTTGAAGCTAAACCTTCTACATCGCATTGATTTGAAGCTAAATCATGTGTATCGGATGGATTTGAAGCTAAACCTGCTACTTCGCATTGATTTGAAACTGAATTATGTGTTTCGCGTGGATTTGAAGGTAACTCGTTGTTTCGCATGCAGTTGAAGCTAAATCATGCATTCCACACGTATTTGAAGCCGAACCATTAGATTCGCATGGATTTGAAGCTAAGCCTTCTACTTCGCACTGATTTGAAGTTAAATCATGTGTTTCGCGTGGATTTGGAGCTAACTCGTTTGCTTCGAATGCAGTTGAAACTAAATCATGTATATCACAAGTATTTGCAGCTAAACAATTGATTCGCATGGATTTGAAGCTTCGCCTTCAACTTGGCATTGAATGGAAGCTAAATCGTGTGTTTTGCATGGATTTGAAGCTAACTCGTTTGTTTCTCCTGTATTTGAAGCTATATCATTTATATCGCAAGTATTTGAAGCTAAAGCATTTGTTTCGCATGGATTTGAAGCTAAGCCTTCTACTTCGCATTGATTGGATCCTAAATCAAGTGTTTTACATGGATTTGAATCTAAGCCTTCTACATAGCATTGATTTGCAGCTGAATCATGTGTTTCGCATGGATTTGAAGCTAACTCGTTCGTTTCTCCTGCATTTGAAACTATATCACATATATCCCAAGTGTAGGAAGCTCAATCATTTGTTTCGCATGGATTTGAAGCTAAACCTGCTACTTCGCATTGATTTGAAGTTAAATTATGTGTTTCGCGTGGATTTGAATGTAACTCATTTGTTTGGCATGCAGTTGAAGCTATATCACCTATATCCAAAGTGTTGGAAGCTCAATCATTTGTTTCGCATGGATTTGAAGCTAAACCTGCTACTTCGCATTGATTTGAAGCTAAATCATGTGTTTCGCGTGGATTCGGTGATAACGCGTTTGCTTCGAATGCGGTTGAAGCTAAATCATGTATATCGCAAGTATTTGAGGCTAAACCATTTGTATCGCATGGATTTGAATCTCTGCCTTCTACTTCGCATTGATTTGACGCTCAATATTGTGTTTCGAATGGATTTGAAGCTAACTCGTTTGTTTCGCATGCAGTTGAAACTAAATCTTGTATATCACAAGTATTTGCAGCTAATCAATTGATTCGCATGGATTTGAAGCTAAGCCTTCTACTTCGCATTGGTTGGATCCTAAATCACGTGTTTTGCATGGATTTGAAGCTATGCCTTCTACATCGCATTGATTTGCAGCTGAATCTTGTGTTTCGCATGGATTTGAAGCTAACTCGTTCGTTTCAGCTGCATTTGAAACTATATGACTTATATCGCAAGTATTTGAAGCTAAATCATGTGTTTCTCTTGAATTTGATGCTAAGCCTTCTACATCGCATTGATTTGAAACTAAATTATGTGTTTCGCGTGGATTTGAAGGTAACTCGTTGTTTCGCATGCTGTTGAAGCTAAATCATGCATTTCACAAGAATTTGCAGCCGAACCATTAGATTCGCATGGATTTGAAGCTAAGCCTTCTACTTCGCACTGATTTGAAGTTAAATCATGTGTTTCGCGTCGATTTGGAGCTAACTCGTTTGCTTCGAATGCTGTTGAAGCTAAATCATGTATATCGCAAGTATTTGAAGCTAAACCATTTGTATCGCATGGATTTGAAGCACTGCCATCTACTTCGCATTAATTAGTAGCTAAATCACGTGTTTTGCATGGATTTGAAGCTAAACCTTCTACACCGCATTGATTTGAAGCTAAATCATGTGTTTCGCATGGATTTGAAGATAACAAGTTTGTTTCGCATGCAGTTGTAGCTAAATAATGTATATCACAAGTATTTCTAGCTAAACCATATTTTTCGCATGGATTTGAAGCTAAGCCTTCTACTTCGCATTGATTTGAAGCTAAATCATTTGTTTAGCATGGATTTGAATCTAAACCTCCTACATCGCATTGATTTCCAGCTAAATCATGTGTTTCGCATGGATTTGAAGCTAACTCGTTCGTTGCGCATGCAGTTAAATCTAAATAACGTATATCACAAGTATTTGAAGCTAAACCATTTGTTTCGCATGGATTTGAAGCTAAGCCTTCTACTTCGCATTAATTAATAGCTAAATCACGTGTTTTGCATGGATTTGAAGCTAAACCTTCTACATCGCATTGATTTGAAGCTAAATCATGTGTTTCGCATGGATTTGAAGCTGAACCTTCTACATCGCACTGATTTGAAGCTAAATCATGTGTTTCGCGTGGATTTGAAGGTAACTCGATTGTTTCGCATGCAGTTGAAGCTATATCACCTTTATCCCAAGTGTTTGAAGCTCAATCATTTGTTTCGAGTGGATTTGAAGCTAAACCTTCTACATCGCATTGATTTGAAGCTAAATCTTGTGTATCGCATGGATTTGAAGCAAAACCTTCTACATCGCATTGATTTGCATCTGAATTTATGTGTTTCGCATGGATTTGAAGCTAACTCGTTTGTGTGGCATGCAGTTGAAGCTAAATCATGTATATCACAAGTATTTGAATCTAAACCATTTGATTCGCATGTGATTTGATGCTAAGCCTTCTACTTCACACTGATTTGATGCTGAATCATGTCTTTCGCATGGATTTGAAGCTAACTCGTTTGTTTCGCATGCAGTTGAATCTATATCACCTTTATCCCAAGTGTTTGAAACTCAATCATTTGTATCGCATGGATTTAAAGCTAAACCTTCTACATCGCATTGATTTGAAGCTAACTCATGTGTTTCGCGTGGATTTGAAGGTAACTCGTTTGTTTCGCATGCAGATGAAAATATACCACCTATATCCCAAGTGTTGGAAGCTCAATCATTTGTTTCGCATAGATTTGAAGCTAAACCTTCTACATCGCATTGATTTGAATCTGAATGAAGTGTTTCGCATGGATTTGAAGCTAATCCTTCTACATCGCATTGATTTGAAGCTAAATCATGTGTTTCGCATGGATTTGAAGCTAACTCATTTGTTTCGCGTGCAGTTGTAGCCAAATAATGTATATCACAAGTATTTCCAGCTAAACCATTTGTTTCGCATGGATTTGAAGCTAAGCCTTCTACTTCGCATTGATTTGAAGCTAAATCATTTGTTTCGCATGGATTTGAAGCTAAACCATCTACATCGCATTGATTTGAAGCTAAATCATGTGTTTCGCGTTGATTTGAAGGTAACTCGTTTGTTTCGCATGCAGTTGAAGCTATATCACCTATATCCCAAGTGTTTGAAACACAATCATTTGTTTCGCATGGATTTGAATCTAAACCTTCTACATCGCATTGATTTGAAGCTAAATCGTGTGTTTCGCATGGATTTGAAGCTAAGCCTTCTACTTCGCATTGTTTTGAACCTAAATCATGTGTTGCCCATGGATTTGAAGCTTAATCATGTGTTTTGCATGGATTTGAAGCTAACTTGATTGTATCCTCTGCATTTGAAGTTACTTCATTTATATCGCAGGTATTTGAAGCTAAATCATATGTGTTTCTCATGGATTTGAAGCTAATCCCTCTACTTCGCATTGATTTAAAGCTAAATCATTTGTTTCGCATGGATTTGAAGGTAACTCGTTGTTTCGCATGCTGTTGAAGCTAAATCATGCATTTCACAAGAATTTGCAGCCGAACCATTAGATTCGCATGGATTTGAAGCTAAGCCTTCTACTTCGCACTGATTTGAAGTTAAATCATGTGTTTCGCGTCGATTTGGAGCTAACTCGTTTGCTTCGAATGCTGTTGAAGCTAAATCATGTATATCGCAAGTATTTGAAGCTAAACCATTTGTATCGCATGGATTTGAAGCACTGCCATCTACTTCGCATTAATTAGTAGCTAAATCACGTGTTTTGCATGGATTTGAAGCTAAACCTTCTACACCGCATTGATTTGAAGCTAAATCATGTGTTTCGCATGGATTTGAAGATAACAAGTTTGTTTCGCATGCAGTTGTAGCTAAATAATGTATATCACAAGTATTTCTAGCTAAACCATATTTTTCGCATGGATTTGAAGCTAAGCCTTCTACTTCGCATTGATTTGAAGCTAAATCATTTGTTTAGCATGGATTTGAATCTAAACCTCCTACATCGCATTGATTTCCAGCTAAATCATGTGTTTCGCATGGATTTGAAGCTAACTCGTTCGTTGCGCATGCAGTTAAATCTAAATAACGTATATCACAAGTATTTGAAGCTAAACCATTTGTTTCGCATGGATTTGAAGCTAAGCCTTCTACTTCGCATTAATTAATAGCTAAATCACGCGTTTTGCATGGATTTGAAGCTAAACCTTCTACATCGCATTGATTAGAAGCTAAATCATGTTTTTCGCATGGATTTGAAGCTGAACCTTCTACATCGCACTGATTTGAAGCTAAATCATGTGTTTCGCGTGGATTTGAAGGTAACTCGATTGTTTCGCATGCAGTTGAAGCTATATCACCTTTATCCCAAGTGTTTGAAGCTCAATCATTTGTTTCGAGTGGATTTGAAGCTAAACCTTCTACATCGCATTGATTTGAAGCTAAATCTTGTGTATCGCATGGATTTGAAGCTAAACCTTCTACATCGCATTGATTTGCATCTGAATTTATGTGTTTCGCATGGATTTGAAGCTAACTCGTTTGTGTGGCATGCAGTTGAAGCTAAATCATGTATATCACAAGTATTTGAATCTAAACCATTTGATTCGCATGTGATTTGATGCTAAGCCTTCTACTTCACACTGAT